>NW_026843599.1:0-90357 GCF_030254825.1 Meriones unguiculatus | reverse complement strand
ATCCTGTCTCAACTTTGTGTAAACAGGCCAAAATAAAGCAACTAGACACAATGTTGAGCAATGGGAGGAGCCATTGGGCAGAAAAGAGGGGATGAGCTAGAGGACAGGAAATGAGTGGGAGGAGAAAGGGTGAGAGGAGAGCTAAAGGAGGAGAGAGCTGGGGGAGAGATCTTGGAACTATGTGGAGCGATGGACTGGACCAAAGATATCACTGAAAGCAAGAATAATTGGGAAATCTAAATGTTAGGAAACTGTGAGGGCTTGGAGGTTTAGGATGGAGTAACTATTGCCCAGCACTGTGTTCTAGGTTAACTAAAGAAATCACTGTGTCTGTGTGGTGATTTGGTTGTACAGCTGTTTAAGATTAACAGCAAGCATTACTAAAAGATAATTAATAGTAAATTTTAACAGCAACTTACAAGAAATGACACCCAACTAATCTAAGTATCCAAATTCTTTAAATCATACTTTATCATAACTTTGTGGGGGTAATACGCTCCCAGTGATAAAACCCAAACTTAAAACCTAAAAACTCCCAGGTCAATTACTGTCTCTTTAAGAAAGACTCTTAAACCCACCGAGGAGCAAAAGATAACAAAGGAATATATAGATAGAGATAGAGATAGAGATAGATATAGATGTTCAAATACACACACATATATATATGTATTTTAACAAGCTAGTGAAGGAACATGCCTTTCCTCACAACACAAAGTAAAAAGAAAAAGAAAAGTCTCTGAGTTCTGGATCAAGCTAATTTACATAATAAAAGCCAAGATGGCAACTCCAGCTGTTTAACCACTTTCAGAGATACTCTAAGATTCAAAATGACAAAATTTTCTTTAAGGTTGCCTTGTAAATTCTTTTTGTCTAAATAATAGATGTTATGTCCTTACTGCTCTAAAGGTTGGATTCACATATATTTTAGGTTTATGTAAAGAGAGATAATGTCACACTGTTCTAGAAACTGCCTTATCCTTTTAAATGTGAAACATTTTCACAGGGGAAAATGCTGGCCATGCCTATGTAAAAAAGACACAAGAGGCTTAAAGATGGCAAAATATATGCCATCTTAATTTAGCCAGAAACACTCAAAAATTATATTCATATGTTAAAAAAACAAAACTGTCCATCACATATCAAAAAAGGGCAAGCCAAAGAGTAGCCCAAACCAATGTCAAAACCCAGGTACAAGATGCTTGGGATATACTTAAATGCTATGGGTAAGAGAGTTTATATGCTTAATGCTAAGAAAGTTTTTATAAAGTGTGGCTGTAAAGGCTTAACTGTCCACTCTGTATAAAAAAGGAGCAAGCCAAAAAATAGCCATGATCAATGTAAAGCCCAGGTACAAGATGCCTAGGGTATGCTTAAATGCTAAATGTAAGAGGGAGTTTATATAAAGTTTGACTATAAAGGCATAACTACCCATTCTATATAAAAAAAAAGGATAGGACACATAACTAAATATAAAAAATGCTTTACATAGTTATATATAAAAATCTAGGGCTAATCCTCTAAACAGGTACAAGATACTTACAGTATGCTTATATTCAAAATTAGAAAGGAGTTTATATAAAGTTTGCTTAAAACATGCATTTTCTATTGATCAAGACAACCAGCATATCTCTCTAATGGGAGGCTTTTCTAGGGAAATAGGTAGCAACTTGGTCCAATACAACAGGCACGCAAGAGCCCCAAAAGCTATTTTAACTTATCCAACCTTGTTTTGATTTCAATGGGATAATGACTGTATGTTCAATAATAATGGTAATTTATATTGCACTGATCCCTTTACATGGGAACAACTCTAAAACTAACTGAGAGATTCAAAAAAAAATATCTCTAGGCAGAACTTCAACAATACTCGGCCAATAAATTCTTGGCTATAATGTCCTCAAAATATATTATGCTAATCTTTTAATTTGCATAGATAGAATTTGCTCACAGTTTAATTTCATCCTGCACATCTCATACATTTATAATTTTAGAACTCTATAATGCTTGTGAGAAACTATGTGTTTGCTGAACAAAAGAACTGGACACCAGAGATGCCGGATCAAACCTAAACAGAATCATTCTTCAGCATGCTGAGACATTGACACATCTGTTCCAGCATCTTGCATGTTCCAGCATTCTGCTTGTTCCTGACTCAACTGCTTCAATTGCTGTATCTCATCTAAGTCTGCTCCAAAAAGAACTTTGAAGAAAGCTACTAATCATTATTGGTCCAGCATTGTAGACTGTTCCAAAGAGGACTTTTATTAAGCCTAACATTTCTCAACATTCAAAGACTGGACCACAAATGTTATTGCTTGCTTAATTAACCATTTTCCCAATTTTACTTGTACTCACTGCAGGATTTCTACATGTCCAAAATGTCAGCTAGAAGAAATCCATGAGAACAACGTCTGATTTTCCTTAAAGGGGGTTGGGTGTGTTTTTGGTTGTTTGCTATGGCTACAAAATTTTATTGTAATTGAGAGCTGTTTATAATTATTAATGGTCATATTCAGAGTGAAACAAGGTTATACTCAGGGATTTCTCTCTTTTCCTTTTTCTTTCTTAGATAAGGAGAAAAGGGGTTAAAAAGAAAATAGTATACAGAGACTACTTATAGGAATAAGACAAAATTTAGATTATTGAATCTATTCAGCTTAGGGTTTTATTTGTTATTCTCAAGTAAGGTAAATTTAACTCTGGTATAGGAATTTTCATACTGATACAAAAGTAAGTATTTTTGACACATTGGTATAAGCTTTAGTATATTGATACAAATTCAAAGTTACTTCCAAAACTTTTAAACTGCTATTAAAAACTGGTTAGGATATTAGGTAATGCAAGTTAATTGCTAGTTATTTAACTCATAGTCATGTCAGACACTAGTCTAATTTATCCAATGAGCATACATCTGAGTTTTAACAGATAAATATGATTTTGTAGACAGATCGATGATATAAATATAGGTAGTCTTCAAAAACTTCAGAGACCTACAGAATATGGCCTTTTGAAATGTCTTTATTATTTTAAAGATTCTTTGACAATGAGACAGGTCATCTCCTGGCAGCACCCCACCTACATGAAAGAAGATAATGAGCATCGAAGAACCTCCATGGCTTTAAATGTGGCAAACAAGCCACTCAGATAAATAGCCTTCCTTCATGAAAGACAAATTCTGCCAAAAATGGGCAAGATAATGAAGAACAAGTCGACTGCTGAACTCTGCCAAGACAGGGTAAGCAAGCCCTAAATAGTTCCTGTTTCACATATATGTCTGTCAAATATTCTGAGCCAGAAGGCTGAAGATGATGCTCCAACCTTATAGAGAGTTATGGATGACTGTTCAGGCAGCAAACTGTTTCTCTCAATTCTTAATATTTGGAAGTTGCTAACATGCACTTCCTATTTAATCTAATACTTAATTTTATTCTTTCTCAAGTCTCTGATAGGGTTGAAGACCAAAGAGTTATAGTGCCACAATGAAGCTTAAGTTGTTTAGAAGTTAAGAAATGCTTTCATATAAGTAATACCAATAGGGATAAAAGTTAATTTAGAACTTTAAACTTGTCAAGATAAATAGAATGATCAGATACTTTCTCCTAAGTTGCTAAATACACATGCACTGGACATTGCACATGTAGATTTTACCTAACAGTTTTCATAATTTCATAATTATTATTGTATTGAAAGAAAAGGAGCCTTTTATTGGACTTAAAGTGGGAAATGTTGGTATAATGTTCTTTTGAAATGTAATACACTTTATCGTTGTTCATTCAAATGCTGCTTTCTCTCCCCCAGTCTCTGGTTTCAATCCAGACATTGCATTGTGATACTTATTCTAAACATCACTTGTCTCAACTTTGTGCAAACATCCAAAATAAAGTAACTAGGCACAATGTTGAGCAGGGAAAGGAAGCAGGAAGAGAGGGAGGAGCCAGAAGACAGGAAGATGGGAAGAGAGCTGGGAGAGCAAGGCTGGAGGAGAATGATGAGAGAGACCTGAAGGAGAGATCTTGGAACAGCATGGAGAGAATGAACCAGACCTAAGATTTCAAAAAAAGCAAGTATAATGAATAAAATCTAAGTGTTAGGACACTATGAGGGTTTGGAGGTTTAGGAGAGTGTAAATATTGTCCAGCATTGTGTTCTAGGTTAAGTAAATAAACCAGGTCTCTGTGTGGTGATTTGGTTATACAGCTGTTTAGGATTAACAGCAAACTTTAATAAAAGATAAACTAATAGTAAACATTAATCACCACTTACAACACAGGGGCCACAGGGAAGACTGTCGGGAGTCATGGCTCAACTAGTACTAAGATTTTCAGAGGAAACACCCCACACAGGAGAGGAAAGGAAAGCCAGAAATCTTGTTGGTAAAAAGAAAAAGATGATTCAACCAAGGGAAGTCATCTGTGTGTGGGTTGGCCAAAAGGGAAGATACTTCCTTTTTCCAGGGAAATAGAAAGATACCCATCAGTCTCTCAGGCAAAGGGAAACATTTATGCGAAACATGGAAAGGAAAGCATCAGTCAACTGGTGTTGCATGTATGGATATAGCAACTGAGTGGCCAAGAAAGAGGAGTTCCAAACCCAGGGAAGGGAGAGGGAATAATCCCCCCTTTTGAGATAAACAATAGGTGCAGTACAATATCTGGAGCCTAATTGATCTGAGAGGTGGGTTCAGGTGGCTTTTCTGCAGCTTACAAGGATCACTTTTAAGTTTTATTTTTTTTTTATTTTTTTTTACTTTATTTTTTTTATTTTTATTTTTTATCAGTTACATTTTATTAACTCTGTATCCCAGCCGTGTCCCGATCCCTCATTCCCTCCCAGTCCCTCCCTCCCTCCCTCATCTCCACTGTGCCCCTTTCCAAGTCCACTGATAGGGGGGACCTCCTCCCCATTCATCTGATCCTGTTTTATCAGGTATCTTCAGGAAGGGCTGCAAAGCCCTCCTCTGTGGCCTAACAGGACTGCTCCTCCCTTCGGGGGTGGGGAGACAAACATGGGATATACTCACTTATATAGACCTATAAGATATGATAAACATAATGAAATCTATACACCTAAAAACTATAATCAAATGAGCGGACATGGGGTGAGATGATCAATCCTCATTTAGAAAGACAGATGGGATGTGCACTGAACGTATGACAGGAGTCTACTGAGCGCATCTGAAAGACTCTAACTAGCAGTGTTTTCAAAGCAAGGACTCATGACCAAACCTTTGGCAGAGTACAGGGAATCATAAGAAAGAAGGGGAGTTAGTCTGATGGGGAAAGGATAGGAGCTCCACAAGGAACAAATATATCTGGGCACAGGGTCTTTTTTGAGACTGACATTCAACCAAGGACCATGTATGGATATAACCTAGAACCTCCACTCAGATGTAGCCTGTGGTAGCTCATTAACCAATTGGTTTCCCAAAGTGAGGGGAACAAGGACTATTTCTAACAGGAACTCAATGACTGGCACTTTTAAGTTTTATAATGGAGATAAACTTTTAGAGATGGCAGCATCACCATTATAACATGCATTGAAATACACATTGTAGAAAAGGTGGTAGACATACACCTTTGTGTTAACAACATCAACATTTCCAAAGGTGAACTGTGGAAAGGCAGAAGCCTTTCATGAAGTAGAAGGGACAAAAGCTCACTTGGTCTTAACTTTTACTATGACTATACCTTATGGAAAGAGGCTTAACAAATTTTTAAGTTTGCATTTATCAACCTTAAAACACTTTCTTAGACTCTTAAACATTTTTGTAGAACCTTTATAACTTAAACTTCTTCTCCTTAGACCTTTATATCTAGTTACATACCATGAGACATATGTGAGACTGCTGTGAACATTTATTGTTCTTTAGCCAAAGGGATGGCAAAAGGTTACAACTGAGGCTTGTTTTTTTTTCAGTCTGAAGCAAACTAGACCACCTAGAACTTACAACTCTACCAGTGAGGCTTAAGGCCTGGTCTCCTGTATATGAAGAGAACTGAGAAGGCATCTGAAGCCTCCCAACACAGAAATTGACAATATGAACAAGGAACCCTAGTGTGAGGTCAACACAGACCTGTAGTGTTACCGTGGGCTTGGCAAGGGTGGTGGGGGTCACTGAATCTAGGAGCCATTTGTTCTCTACCAGGACAAGAGCAGGAAGGCTGGAAGTATCTGTGGCTCTTGTACTGGTTTAGCCTCCATGGCTGGGCATAGAGAAAAAGCCTGCCTGGGAGCATTCTGACTACCAGAAGCCAATCTTCTAGCAGGTAGTCATGGATTTTGGAGGCAGCCATGGGACCAGTGTCCCCTTTGGCTGCATTTCAAGCAGTCACCTGGTGAAGTTGACTTTTGGCTACACTCCCACTCGATGGGGCACTGAAGACCTCTGGTTTTCTGTGTGAGAATGCCAACAGCCTCAGAGCAGCAGCCAAGGTCTGGAGCATACTTTATGCCATAGATGAGCCTGTCGGGAAGACACCTCTCTTATTCTTTTTTACCAGATCCTATATGGTGATTCAGGAACCATCCTTACTTGTTTTACTAAGATAGCAGTGAGACCATGTTTGCATCTGTAGGAATATAAATATAATTTTGGACATGTTTGAAGAATTGATCATGTGTGAGATGACTGACTGTTAACTTGCATTTGTAAACCATCAAATATTAGGACTTTAGGTTTTGTCCCTGTCAAGGTAGAGCCTTAAAAGTCATAAACATAGTCTATAACTTATATTGTAGATCAATAATATTTTTATACTTAGAAAATAAGAAAAAAATATTTTAACCTTCATAGTGAAGATATAGCATAATGACCAAGATTTAACATGAATAAATAAATGACTCTAAAATTAACAGATCTTAATTTATTGTATTCTTGGAATTATATCATATAGTTTTAAGGTATTTAGGCCAAAACTTTCACTTACTAACCCTCAAGCTGTGAGATATAGAATAAACAACCATATAGTAGAATAGTATAAAGCAATTTTTTTATAAAGCAACTTTAAAATTACATGTGAATTTATTTTACCAAATACATTAGCCAGAAAGTCTAGTGGTAAATCTGGATCGTAGGCAGCTCATGGCAGGAAAAAAGGCATTTATTTATGAATTTAGGAATAGATAAAGCCACAGGCAGTTAGACAGGCATTTTAAATTAGCTTAATTTGAATAGACTTTTATAGTCTTGAAATTTTAGCATCTTATAAAAATTATGTTGAACCAGGGTTGAAGCATTTTGCATAGCAGGTTTAAAATATAACTGGAATTTTTATAAAATTCCATTCCAATTTAAAATGAGAGTTGTCCCTCTCTTTATCTAAAAGGAGATAAAATAAACAGAGAATTAGTTATGATTAAAATTGTTCATACCATGTGGTCACCTTAAGGTTTACAGTTTAATCTTCACATTTCTTTTGAGAGTATAAAAAGAAACCAGAGAGTATTTTTATTTAGTGGGATAGCAGGAAGAGAGAAAGAGACAGGACTTTGAGAAAAGAAATACAGGAAATCTCTTTGACTTTCTGATCACTCTTAGTGTTCCTTGGTATGAGACATTTGAGTAGGGCAAATATCAGTGGAGAAACTAGATGTTTCCCAAAGAGAAGAGAATATGAAGAAGCCATTCCTGTGCATGAGAAAGGGGAATTGAACTGGACCATGTGGCTAGTGGTTCATCAACCAAATAGGACTGCAGGTCAGGGACTTAGCCCAGCTAAAACCAGGAACCTCCTTGCCTAGTACCAGGGCTTTATGGGCAGAAAGGCCAAGTTCTCATAGGGAGAATGTCATCTGTGGGAAAGGCTGGGGTAGATGGGCAGCTTTAGAGTAGAGATAAGAAGGGGTTCAGTGGGCTTTTTGGACCTATAAGGGACTGTGGTTTTTCCAACCTCTCTGACTTTTATTGGTGCCTTACAAATAAAGGAGGAACTGTGTACGAAGTGAGATAACTGACCAGTATTGGAGCTTTTAAAGTCACAGCACCGAAGGGAATGGGCAAGAAAGAGGGAGAAAGCATTCTTGCTGTGACAGGAGTTGACAGTAACAATGTGAAGTGAGGTAATCAGTTGTACATGATCAATAAATGTCCTGTGTGGCCTATAGAGGAACAAATCAGGAGTCAGAACAAAGAACTAACCTTATCATGAGGATGATACACATGCTCCAAATTATGTATCATCTGTTTCCTGCTTTTCTCCCAAGGTTATCTCATACCAACCAGGTGAAAAGTAGCTGTAGTTAACCTGTACCAGTGTGAAGTCACAAAAAATCTCCTTTTGTTTCCTAAAATCGCTCTTTAATTGTTAATATTCGTGATAGCCTTCTGCCTGTGGACAGATTGTTCACTCTGCTGCAAGTTGAATAATGGGCTGTTCAAGCTATCCCAATTGATTCCAGGAGGAGGAACAGCTTACAAAGAACTGAAAGATGGAAGGGTAGGTTATTAGACAACAGGAACAAATCTACTTAAAAAATCTCTGCCGATTTGGGAAAGGTGTGACCCTGATTCTCCACATATGAAACCAAAGGTCGAATCATGGATCCAAAGTCCCTGCCTGGAGCATAGGATTCTCCTGAGCTTCCTCCCTAAGCCAGGCCCTCACTACTCTTCGTAATTAGCAAACATGCATTCATTTCACCTGGGCCAGGAAGCACTTTGCTTTGTCTCTTCAGTACACTGTGACCCTATGGAAGGTGCTCATGTCCCTCAAGACTCACTGGCCAATCAGGACTTCCAGATGAATCCTGTACTCAGAGGAAGAGGAGGGTTCTTCCGGGTGCCAGGTTTCAGGTTCCATTTGGAAGCTGAGCTCTCAGGAGTGTTTGGCATCCAGTGGTCTGAGCTCAGCTGCTGGGTCCTGTGAGGGGTTTCAGGCGACTTCCAAAACGGCACCATGGTGAGTGTGTGGCTGCAGCACCCAACATGGTGGTGGAGTAGGAGGCTGAGGGCTGAACAGCAGGAGCTGGTGTCCTTCCCTGGCTGGATGGAACCTGGCAGTCAGAAGCTGATTGTTAGGTACTTTGTCCTGGCCTTAGGAATGATGAGCTGACTGAGTCCCACGTGTTAGTTGTGGGATGAACTGTGAACAGACTGGATGTGGCGACCTGGGCACTGTTAAGACTGAAATCCTGGGACAAATGGCTGAGGTGCCTATTTAACAGTTCAGAGCAGAATTAGCTACCAGGTTTGCCCAGCATCGCCGATTCGCTCCCTGTTTACAGGCTCTGGCTGGCATACACTGCCCTCTAGCCCAGGGCTCGGGCCCTTAACCCAGCATCCACTACTTTCTGTTATCTACCCAATTTGGTTACCTAATCTGTTTCATCTATTATTTACTGTCATAGTCCCTTGGTTTGGCGTGCCCCTCTCCTCTCCTCCCTCTCCTCCCATGGCTCAGGGATGTGTTCTCCTTGGGCTCTCCCAGAAGTACTTGCCGGTGTGTGTGCCTTTCTAGGGATAATAAATTTTCTCCCCACCATACCTAGGAAGAATCATGTCATTTAATTTTTAGTTTTTCATTCATCTCTTATTTGCTACTCTTTTCTTTCAACTTCAAGGCTCCTTTAGGCTTCAGTTTTTGTTACTGTTTGCATTTGACTGAGGGATGATGCAGGAATTCTCAGCTGTGAGGTAGAGATGGCTGCATTGGACAGTGAGAGGGTAATGAAATGTATACATGCAGCACCCTGTGACTTGTAAAATAAATATGTACCCTGGGAGAGTGGAAACATTTATTCAACTACTAATTTACTAGGCTGAGGCTCTATCTCCCCTAGGGCAGAGCTGAGATGGTTTGTGCTGTCTGAGTCCCCTTATCCCTAATCCTCCAGTAGAGGATCTGCCAGAGCCCTGAGGCCCAAATGCTTGGTTTAAGCAAATGATGATGGACTCTGAGGAAGCTACACCCAGGAAGGAGGACCAGTACAAAGTACCTCGCAGAGTCTTTCCAAGATTCTTCTCTGGTGCTTCTAAAGTGATCAATATCCAGGACCACAAGCTATGCCATGGAGACCATGGGGTTCATTGATGCCAGTCCCAGAAAAGCTGGTCTGCTGAGCTAGGAGAGTTCCACGTGTTAGAAGTGGGATGGATTGTGAGCCAGTATGTATGTGGTGCCCTGGGCAGAGGCCCTTGCCCTGTCAGCTTTTCTGAGTGTGGATTCCCTCATGAGGAGGAGACTCTGCGGCTCTGTCCTCTAAAAGGGAATCTCATTGTCCTGTTTATGTTGTCCTTGAGGCTTACTACTGTCTTCTCTGTGTGTCTTTCCGGGTCTATGTCATGTCACTCAGGAAGATCTTTTCTAGTTGCATTCATTTGACTGAAAATTTCATGATTTCCTTGTTTTTAATGGCTGGGTAGTATTCTATTGTGTAAATATCAGTTTCTTTACCCATTCTTCGGTTGAGAGGCATAGAGATTGTTTCCAGTTTCTGGTTAGTAGAAATGATGCTGCTATGAGCATGGTTGAGGGAATGTCCTTGTTAGATGGTGAAGCAACTTTCAGGTGTGTGCCCAGGAGTGGTATAGCTGGGTCTTTAGGTGTGTCTTTTCCCAGTTTTCTGAGAAAGTGCCAGATTGATTTCCAAAGTGGTTATATAAATTTGCTCCCCACCAGCAATGGAGGAGTGTTCCCCTTTCTGTACATCCTTGCCAGCATGTGTTGCTACTTGAGGTTCTGGCCATAGTCATTCTGACAAATGTAAGATGGAGTCTCACAGACAGTTCTGATTTGCGTTTCCCTGATGAGTAAGGATGTTGAGCCCTTTTTTAAGTGTTTATGCACTGTTGAGAATTCTCTATGCCTGTGTCCCATTTTTAATTGGATTATTTTGTCTGTTGGTGTTTAATTTCTTGATTTCTTTAATATAATTCTGGAAATTAGCCCTTTGTCAGATGGAGCGTTGTGAAGACCTTTTCTCAATCTGTAGATGGCCATCTCCTCTTGCTCATAGTGTCAGTTGCTTTACAAAAGCTTTTGTTCCATTTGTTAATTGTACCTTTTAGAGCCTGCGCTGCAGGTGTTCTATTCAGGAAGTTGTCTCTTGGACCAGTGAGTTCAAGGGAGTTACACAATTTCTCCTCTGGCAGTTTTCATGAATCTGACTTCATGTTTAAGTTTTTGTTCCACTTGGAATTGAGTTTTGTGCAGGGTGAGAAATATGGATCCGTTTGCATTTTTCTACATGTGGACATGTATTTCGAGTAGCACTATTTGTTGAAGATGCTGTCTTTTTCCATTGTATGGTTTCGGCTCCTTTATCCAAAAGCAAGTGTGAATGGGTGTGTGGATTTATTTCTGGGTCTTTGATTTGTTTCCATTGATCACCCCAGCCTATTTCTATGCCAGTAACATGCAGTTTTTATTACTATTACTCTTAGTATATCTTGAAGTCAGGTACGTAGTTACCTCCAGCAGTTCATCTCCGGACTCTGGAATAGTCTTCCTTCTGATGAAATATGTCCAAGAGAACCCAAATGGGTTCTGGCTTTCAGATGTAGCCTCACAGTAGTGCATATTTCGATGTAAGGGTACAGGCAAAGGTGACCTAAGGTTGAGGCATGGGATATTTTTTGATATCAAAAGTATTGCTTTGGAACGAAATGAGCAGGAATGCCACAATGTAAGCTATAGAAAGAACACAAAATGTGACTTGAGTTTTTTTTTTTCAACTGAGAATTATATTTGATATTACTGAGAGCAAAAATGTAAGCTTTCCTTTTTCAAATGCCTACTTTATTCTTAATTCTTAAGTACCTCCACCATTCTTCCACCCAACACCCCTTGTTAGGAGAGAAAACAGATTACTACAGACAAGGAATGCATATCTCCAACTACTTAATGCTGATTAGGGTCATTGGGTACTTTAGTGCAATGCCCTGTCTCAGTTGTGTGGATTCCAGAAGCCCACTGAAACAGCAAACAACAAATGGCACTGTTTGTTTAAATCTATTTGATTTGGGTTTATTGGAAGAGGAGCCAATGCTCCTAACCTGAGCCATTGCTTCAGCACTTTATGTGGATTCTTAAAGCTATACGTCCCTTACAACCCTTATTCTTTCCAAAACCCCCAATTGGTAAAGGAGAGAGAGTGCTAGAGGGGAAAGAAATATAGGTCTCTTTAACTGCATCCTGGGGATTAGGGTGGTCAGGATCTTTGGGGCAATACCTCTTAGTCACCAGGATATCCAGCAGCCCACAAACCAGCAATGGCAAACAGAGTAGCAGTGTGGGTGAACAGCATCAGGAAGAGCAGCAGCTTCTTTCTTCTTCCAAGACCCAGTGTCCTCTCATGGCTCTGCATGTGTACCCTCTCCAGAAGACTCAGAACTAAACTATGTGCAGGTGGCAAAACCACAGCCCTGCTAGAGCACGAGACAATCATAAGTAACAGCTGTGGACAAACTGAAGCAGCTTCTTGCTCCACACCTGGGGATAATAGAAAAAAAAATTCGCATAATATGAGTGGGATTTTAAAGAAACAAAAATATTTAATACAATTGCTGATGCTATTAATTTGGATATTTCCTTTCTGTCTTTTATTTAGTTTAGGTAAGGGTTTATCTTGTTTGTTTTTCGCAAAGAACCAACCCTTTGTTTCATTGTTTCTTCATCTTCTCCTTCTACTTTATTGATTATAGGTGCAAGTGCTCTTTTCTTGTGTGGGGATTTTGTTCTTAGTTTTCTGTTAGTTATCTCAAATTTCAGAAAGTGTGTTGGCGGAGTGTTACTTTTTTAATGATCTGCTTGGCTAGTGTATTCACGGTGTTAGGCTTGCTGCGATGGTATGGAGTGGATGGTGCCATATGTGTTCTGTTGGAACACTCGGGAAGATCCTGAGAATTGAGAGTGATGTAACAAAGGTAGTGTAGAAGATCCCTGGTACACTGCCTTGGTCTCTATGCAAGCATGGCCTATGGTTTACCTGAAGACTTGGGAGTGGGATCCCGGAAGCAGAACAGAGAGTCAGAGTGTGTAATCCACGGGAGACTAGGACACAGGAAAGGGGAGCTGCCACTGCTGTGCTTTTGGAGTGCTAGGGACATTGAGAATTGAATCTTCATTAACAGAGAGTGGAAATGGTCCACAGAATCAAGTAGGAGAAGATTATTGAACATTTATTTCTTCTTTGTGTGCTTCTTTGGAGGAAGGTATAAAAGGTTTTCTAGGAGGAAATTGTCTAGATTCCTTACTGGAGATTAGATTTGAGTGTCTATGATCTCAAACCATTTCCTTTTGTTTCTGTCTACTGTCTTATGATTGAAACTGATCATTCTGTTTCCTTCAGTGCTCACATGGTCTTCATTGTTATCTAGTCGTACTCTAAATCACAAGAAAGAGTCAAAGAAATTGCTATTCATTGCTAACCTATTTTGGTATCCTGAGGTTTTTACATTTTTAATTTTATTGTTTTTGAAGACCAAGTTTTTTGTGTTGATTTGGCTGTCCTAGATGTAGGAATGCAATCTATCCCAGCCTCAAACTTAGAAGTCCACCTCATATTGGCTCCAGAGGGCTAGGATTCAATGTGGCCCAATATGCCTGGCAGTTTTTCTTTTGATATGTTGGCTGATGTGGTATGTAGCTTTTTGTACATGTCAAGCATATGCTACCATCCTGATTGATCTTCATCCATATCCACTCTTGAATTCTTTTTTTTATTTTTTTTGTATTTATTTAGTATTTTATTAATATTTTTTTATTTTTATATAATTTTATACATTCACTTGTATCCCAGCTGCATCCCACTCCCTCTTTCCCTCCCAATCCTCCCCTCCCTCCCTCATCTTCTCCCTTCCCCCTTCTGAGTCCACTGAATTCTTATATTTGGCAGAGTATATTCTGTTTCTCAGGATGTCTTGTATTCATAACATTAATACTGATTGAGATTTGTGAGTCATTGGATTGCAGGTGTGTCTCGTTCTTCCTGTCTCATGTATTTGTTTTGTTTTAACTGAGTGAATGTGAGTAGTATTTTGTCTGTATGTCTTACTAGGCACCTCATATGTACGTGATCCTAACAATAGTCAGCAGCTGACCTCAGAACTTCAGAATTTGGAATAATGGGTAGTTTTGAGCCTCCATATGAGCACTGGCAATTGAGCCCAGTTATTGGTAAGACAAACAAGAGCTTTTCATTGCTGATCCACTTCAACTGCCTTATGTTGCTCATTTATGACCAACTATTCCAGGACTAATGTTTTCATCCATCCATTTGTACCTGTTTGAACAAGCATTCCCTTTTAGTAAGCTCTCATTAATATTACAGTTTAATCTGGGACACTTCAGGTTTATGGAAGATAGATACAGAAATATATTGAATATATAATTCTTTGTAGGAACTTCAGATATATCACAGAATTTGCAGTATTTTTTTTTATTTGTATGATTTTTGTGGTGGATTCAGGTATTAAATGTACCTCTGGATGTCATGAAACTTGTTTCAGAGACTAGGCTGGCCTTTGACTCAATGAGATACACATACCTCTGCCTCTTGAATGCCGGAATTAAAGTTATGAACCAGTACTTCCTGTTTGCCCCTGTTTTTAGGTAGTAATTTTGCATGCAATGTCTGTGATCTGTGTTCCGTACTTTTCATCTATTTGCATGTCTTGCTTTCTTTACGTCTGTTAATTTTCATTTCTCTTGAAAGGCTGAATTCTATTCAAAGGTTGCCGAAATGAGGTGAACCTCCTCATTTAGTTTCCTTCTGAAATGACTTGGTGAGTACATCAAAACTTCTGTGTCAGTAGATGTCAGGGAAGCACCAGAATTATATGAATATATTGTCAATGAAGTATACATTTAAAATGTTGTCACCATTGTGCTTTCTGTTCTACTCATGTATGGGATCATTTAGAATTCAATTACCTATGCTGATGTGGATGTGAACTTCACTCGGGAAGAGTGGGCCTTGCTGGATCCTTCCCAGAAGAGTCTCTACAAAGATGTGATGCTGGAGACCTTCAAGCACCTTACAGCTATAGGTAAGACAGTGAATTTTCTTTCTCTATTCAGGTAAATGGGACAACTGTTGTTACTGTTGATTTTTCTTATTGATGTTCTTATGTAAGTTCACTTGGAATGAGGAAGAAAAAATCAGGCATGTTTCTAGGGTTCACTGAATATAGAAACTTAAATTTTGCCTAAGTTTTAATCCTCTCCCAGTCACTTTCTGGTCCATATTTCAGGCTACAATTGGGAAGAGCATAATACTGAAGAACATTATCGACTATCTACTAGATATGGAAGGTAATTACTCATGGAAGCTTCTATAAATATGCCTATGAAGAATATTTTAAAGATGATTTGTTTATTCATTATTTATACATTATTCAACCTGCACACCAGAAGAGGGCACAGGATCTCATTATAGATGGTTATGAGCCTCCTTGTGTTTGCTGGGAATTGAACTCAGGACCTCTGTAGGAACAGCCAGTGCTCTTGACGTCTGAGCCAGCATGCCATCTCAAAGGCGAAAACATTTTAATGTGTCCCAGAAATTTTAAAAAAAAACAAGAGTGGAAAATCAAACACCACTTTAAGAGTAGTAAGGAACATTAAATTCCCCCAACCCATGTTCCGCAATGTTAGGTATATTATATTATTTATGTTTGCCAGGCATTTCAATGCAAAAGAAGACAGTGAAACCCTTGCTAAATAGATATTACTGTACAAATGACATTTGCTCAATCTAGAAATTATGATCTCTGAAAATTACTGCCCCTCTGTCTGCCACCCTAGGCCTGGGCAGGGCAGCTTTTAGGTTCCATACACTCTTTCTTTGGCCTAGAAGATTTTCTGTCCTTGAGAATTACTGCCCAATCTGGCTTTTGTCCTGACCTCTAAATTGTTTTGTTTAGTCTCAAACTAACTCCATCAGTCTTTTCTAATCTTCAGCTCTTTTTTATCCTCTCGCTCATTTGATCTTCACCTTAGTTTTCTCTCTCCAACCTGCCTATTACTGCCCAGTAAAACTCCCTTCTCTCTCCTGGTAGTGCCACTTTTGGGAGATTCATTTCCTCTCTCTTCTCATGAGAGATACATGTATCTTATGCAGTCAATTATTTTTCTGAATTTGTCACCTTTCCTGAAACTGAATGAGACAGCATTTTCAAATATGGGTGCTTCCTTCTACCTGCTATTTTTACACCCATAGTTGGGGATTAAAAGCATGTACCAGCATGCCTGATGCCAAACTTTTCTTTACTGGACATTGCTCTATACCAGGCTGGCATTGAAGTCAGATCTGCTTGCCTCTGTCTCCTGGATTAAAGGCATGTTTGTATTCTAGCCAGATCACATTGACATAGAAGGTATTTGGATGGGGTCTTTTGACAGAGCAGCCATGTTCTAAATTAAAATTCCTCTATAAATGATAAATCATTAATCATATGCACGTTGCAGATACTCTGTAGAAATCCCTATCTGTTGAGCCTCTCTCACCACTCATATTGTAAATAGCATACTCATAAAATAGGTGATAATTTTGTGTACAAAACCTACTGATGAGCAAATATTCCATAACAAAGGTTATGTTACTCAAATGCCTGAAGCAAAGTTGTGAAGTTTAATCAGATGGAAATTATGAAGGTCAAGAATACTGTTGTGGAGGAACCATAATAACCATGTCTTTGAAGCACAAAAAGCAAAATTGTGTGTATGTGGAAATGTTTCATTTGTTGTTCTTCTGCTTTTATTTATATTTTAATATTAATTACAGTTTATTCACATTGTATCCCAGCTGTACCCCATTACCTCCCAATTCTCCCTCCTTTCTCATATCCTCTCAAGCCCCTCTTCAAGTCCACTGATATGTGAGTCCCTCCTCCTCTTCAGTCTGACTCTTGCTTTCCAGGTTTCATCAGGACAGGCTACGTTGTCCTCATTTGTGGCCTGCCAAGGCTGTTCTGCCTGCAGCAAGGGTTAGTCAAAGAGCTAGCGACTGAGTTCATATCAGAGACAATTCCTGTTCCTATTACTAGGGAATTTTACTTGGACACTGAGCTGCCATGGGCTATATCTGAGCAGGGATTCTAGGTTATATTCGTGAATTGTCCTTGGTTGGAGTATTAGTCTTAGAAGAGACCCCTGTGCCCAAATATATTGATTCAATTGTTCTCCCTGTGGAGCTCCTGTCCTCCCCTTTCAATCTTCCCCTTCATTCATAAAATTCCCTCCACTCTGCAGAGAATTTTTAAAAAGTATTTACTGTCTCTTCAATAGAAGTGATGATGCTGTAGATCTCCATCATTACATCTGTGTAGAGATGCTTTTGGGAAGGATCCAGCAATGCCCACTTTTCCTGGTTGGGTTTTTCCAGACGCATATCATCATAGACTATTGCATTCTAAACTATCCTGTACATGTGTACAATAGAAAACATGATAGTGACAACACTATAAATTTATATTTGTTCGTGTGTTCATTCATCTATTCATGATTAATAACGAATGAATTATGAACTCCTATCACCTTCAGAAAGTCTACTCAAAACAGAGCAGTGTTCAAAATTAAACTAATATACTTAATTAATTGATTTCCAAGCTCAATGGAGATATAGCCAAAGAAATCATGCAACAGAAACTTGCTATGATTACTGGCCCTGTGGAAATTGTTTTGTTTATTTTGGTTCCCTTTATAAATGCAGTGTAATTACAACTATAGGAAAATTTATGAGTGCAGTCCCTGTGGTAAAGCTGACTCCTTCTAGGTCTTTTTAACTATGTGAAAAAAGACTTATAGAAAAATGATGCTATCAGTGAGCCATGTAATGAAGTTTCTTACCATCAAAGGTATCTTGTAAGGTACAGAAATCCACAATCAAGGGGAAACTATGACTGTAAAGAAAGCGATAAAAGGTTAAGATGTAACTTCATTTTAAGATTAAACCAAATTGCAAACATAATTTACACTGACATAAACATTCATCAGTGGCTGGAGAGATGGCTCAGAGGTTAAGAGCACTGGCTGTTCTTCCAAGGGTCCTGAGTTCATTTCTCAACCAACCACATCGTGGCTTGGAACCATCTATAATAAGATCCTGTGTCCTCATATAACATGCAGGCAGAACACAGTATAAATAATAATTAAATAAATCGTTTAAAAAAGATTCATCAGAGTAATTAATATGGGAAAGTTTACACATATCTGAATTATCTTTGCAGAAAGAAAAGAATACATATTCATGAGAAAGTCTATGAATGTAAACAGTGTGGTAAAGCCTTTTCCCAACCCAGTAGTCTCCAACTGCATAAAAGAACACATCCTGGAGAGAAATACTACAAATGTAATCAGTGTGGGAAAGCCTTTTCACAACACGGACATCTCCAGAGGCATAAAAGAACACATACTGGAGAAAAACCCTACGAATGTAATCAGTGTGGGAAAGCCTTTTCGCAACACGGAAATCTCCAGAGGCATAAAAGAACTCATACTGGAGAGAAACCCTATGAATGTAATCAGTGTGGTAAAGCCTTTTCAGAAACCAGTACTCTCAAACGACATAAAAGAACACATAGTGGCGAGAAACACTATAAATGTAATCTATGTGTTAAAGCCTTTGCACATTGTAACAGTCTCCAGAGACATAAAAGAACACATATTGAAGAGAAACCCTATGAATGTAATCAGTGTGGGAAAGCCTTTTCAGATACCGGTACTCTGAAACTACATAAAAGAACACATACTGGAGAGAAACCCTATGAATGTAATCAGTGTGGGAAAGCCTTTTCACTAGTCAGTAATCTCCACAATCATAAAAGAATACATACTGGAGAGAAACCCTACAAATGTAATCACTGTGGTAAAGCCTTTTCAAAATCCAGTACTCTCCAAGTTCACAAAAGGACACATACTGGAGAGAAACCCTACAAATGTAATCAGTGTGGGAAAGCCTTTTCACAAGTCAGTAATCTCCACAGTCATAAAAGAACACATACTGGAGAGAAACCCTACAAATGTAATCACTGTTGTAAAGCCTTTTCCCAATCCAGTAATCTCCATGTGCACAAAAAGACACATACTGGAGAGAAACCCTAGGAATGTAATCAATGTGGTAAAGAATTTTCAAAACCCAGTAGTCTTCAAAGGCATAAAGGAACACACAATGGAGAGATACCCTACGAATGTAATCAATATGGTAAAGCCTTTGCATGTTGTAGTGGTCTTCAGAGGCATGAAAGAATTCAAACTGCAAAGAAATCTTATGAATGTAATCATTGTGTTAAATGCTTTTCACAACCCAGTTGTCTCAAAGTGCATAAAAGAACACATACTGGAGGGAAGCCATAAAAATGTGATCTGTGGGGGAAAGCCTTTTCACGAAACGGAAATCTCCAAAATAATAAAAGAACACATACTGGAGAGAAACCATGTGAATGTAATCAAGTTGGTAAAGCCTTCACACATTGCAGTGATCTCCAAAGGCATGACAGATTTCATACTGGAGTGAAACCCAATGGATATACTGAATGTTGTAAGGGCTTTGCACATTGCTGTGATCTCGTAAAGGCTGAAAGTTTTCATACTGGACTGAAACCCTATGAATATAACCAGTAAACCCTTTGCGTGTCACATTTTTTCAAAGCGTCGAAAGAAAGTATACTGGAGAGAAAACCTTGTGAATGTTTTTAGTATATCGAAACCTTTCTACATTTCTATAGGCTTCACGTTCATGAATGAATCTTACTGAAGTGAAACCCTATGAATGTGTTTAACATGGTAATTCAAGGCTTTGTGTTTTCATGTTTCATAGAGATGTAATGAAGTGGTCTAATCAGTAATCAATTGCAACTCACTGCATAGCTTGATGTGATATGAACATGTATATATGATTGGACGTTCTGTGATTCTGTATGTTCCTCCTACTCATCCATTTGTCATTTCATCTTGAAGTACTGCATTCTATAGGATATATATACTATAAAGATTCTAGATGATGTAACATCAAGGGTATTTACTTAAAAAGAAACACTCCTGGTGTGTGCATATGACAGGATTATGTGGTTTTAATCCATATCAGATATGTAAAGAGTGGGAGACAACTTTGTTGCATATCATTTGGCCATCTTAATATGAGGATTTGAGGTCTGATTTCCAGCTTTGGACACCAAAATCCTTTCCTACAGCTCTGTTTCCCTGGTGCTCCAATAAGATTAGTTGAGATATTATATGGATAAAACATTGTCCTTTTTCACATTATAAACATATTGTTATGTAATAATTGATGAATTCATGGCAATTTGGATGATAAAATTTGTTTGAAAATGAAAATGTGCAGCCAGTTCTCCTAGGCGCTGAGCCATGTGTTTAGCCCCATGAAAGTGTGATGAATAGCGTTTAGGTGTGAAAGGTTGATCCTAAGTTCATCTTTAACTCAGCCCTGATGATCCATAAGAAATAGACGATTGAAAGCATAAGAAAGTAACTTAAGCTTTATGCTTAAAGAAGTTATTGAGCCAATATCTTCACAAAAATATGGAAGTATCCAAAAAATGTCCAGGACAGAAACTGACAATACAAATGTTTTAAAAGTGGCTGACCATTTGACCAAAGCCACCAGACTGAGTTTATCTCACAGGTGATAAATAGGCATCCATGGGAGCTCACCAAAACGTATGTCAGCTATATCCTTTCTTGAGATTATGCCTAGTGCAAAGACAGAAAATGAACTTGAAGGCACGAAGACCAACTTTTCTGAAATGGATTGTATTCTGTTCCCCTTGATGCAAGCAAACATGCAGTTAGAAGCCGTGACTGGTGAAGACTTCAGATGCTGTGGAGGTTGTTTTCAGGGGAGCCTGAGGTACAAACAGATGTCAATAGAAGGCTGGAGAAATCAGTCATTTACAGAGACCTAAGAGACATGGAGAAGGAGATTTGGGTGTTAAAGAAAGGGAGGTAGATTTGGATGTTAAAGAAAGGATAAAAGTCCCAGAGAGCAATTCATTCTAGGTCTGTACCTGAGGACAAGCTGCCTCTAACTGTAGTCTCTGTATCTACTCAGCTATGGTGGGTCAACTCTCCAGTTCTTTCACTCTTTCCTTGTCTTCTCAGATACATGTATATGTATGTCAGTCAGAATACCATGTAGGCTGCCAGTTGGTGGTCTCAAAATGATTTTAAATCTCTCTCCCCCATCTGTCATCACTGCAACCTCTCTGCCTGGCAGGAATAGGGATATTCTGAATAAACATTCCTACATCTCCCTTAGGTGAACATCTAATAAATCAATGGACTCCTTGAAATTCTAATCTGGTCTGGACTGTCATTGATGAAAAGACCTATTCCCCTAGATGAGATATTTTCTGTCAATAGCATTATGTCATTCTTTGAATACCTTGCAGGAGAGAAATAAGCTGAGAATGAGAAAGCAACTTATAGGCAGGAAGATTTTAATGTATGGCTTGGAGAGATTACTTATTTGTGTATCTCTGCTCTCTAAACCTATTAAATCTAAAGAATGAATGTTTTACCATATGTTGTACTTTACACCTAAGACAAGCTGCTGAGGTTCCTTTTTGACAGAAGGTTTTCTGCCTTCCAGGTTCTCCCAGCATCCCTCAGTCCCTACCTTCTAAATGGTATGATTGGCGTTCCCCACCTCAACCCTTAAATTTTCAGCCGAGAAAATGGGCTGCCCTCTCCCAGAGGTCTTCCCTATGTACCCAGATATTTTATTTTCTTCTATATGCTTTTCTTCTCTTTCACTGTTTTCTGTTTGTTCTCCCCCCCCCCTCTCTGTACACCCTTCTCTTTGCCCACATTTAGGATTCCTCCATGGTAGCTTCCATGGCCTTATTCCTTGGGAACTGGGAACCCTCAGAGAACTGTATCCATTTTCTTGCAATTAAATACTTTACCATGTCTTTAATTAGCAAATATTACCTGTGGGAAGAAAGAAACAGCATAACGTTATATATTCATCACTGTTCAAAATTAGTCACACTGAATAAATATGTGAATATGTTTCTAGTTTTCATTAATAATTTCTGTTTTAACCATTGTTTTTGAGTTTTCCCTAGCCCCCATATGTGGACTAGGGAAGGTGCATAGTGGGAGATTGGGAGCCTGGGTGGAAATAGTCAGAGTTGTAAGTGGATACAGCCATGATACAAAGGGAATAAATTGTAATAAATAAATAGCTTAATTAAATATATTTTCATTTTCAAACATTGTTTTCTCTCTTTTTATTGGAAATAATAGTCTCACTCTAAATTTCAGGCTGACCTTGAACTTAGTATACATAATCTGCTTACCTTGCCTCCCTAGCACCTGCAGTATAGTTGGGCACGTCTACCTCAACAATTCAGTTTTTATCACTAAAAGCAAGTATAATGTGGGAAATCTTAATGTTAGGAAACTCTGAGGGCATGGAGATTTAGGATGGAGTAAATATAGCCCAGCACTGTGTTCTAGGTTAACTAAAGAAATCCCCGTGTCTGTGTCGTGATTTTCTTGCCCAGCCGTTTAAGATTAACAGCCAGCATGACTAAAAGACAATTAATAGTACATTTTAACAGCAACTTGCAACAAATGATGCCCAACTAATCTAAGTATCTACACCCTTTAAATTACACTTTATCATAACTTGTTGGGGGTAATAAGCTCCCAGTGATAAAATCCAAACTTAAAACCTAAAAACTCCCAGGTTAATTACTGTCTCTTTAAGAGACACTCTTTACCCCTCAGAGGAGCAAAGAATAGCCTCCTGTGGGCAGACCTGAGACTTCCATAACAAAACTGACTGCTGCAGCAGTTTAACTGAGGGGTAAACATGCATGGCTTCCTTACAATGTGGCTGGATCAGCTCAGCTCAGCTCAGCAGCCATGGTGGGAAGGAGAGGAATTGGAGGCAGAAAAACCTCTAGACTGAGTTTGGCCTAAACTGCATCTTAAATTTTAAAAAATGCCATTGCAGAGGGTGTTTTAATCCCTTTTGGCTTCATTTTGGCTGTCATAGTCATGGATCTAGTTGCAATATGGTGAATTGTGATGGTACTTCTCCATGCCTTCTCCAAGAAAGTTCAAGGAGAAAAATGGGGGGGAAAAAAAAACAAGGATTGGATTGTAGACAGATCGATTATATAAAGATAGGTAGCCTTCAAAAACTTCAGAGACCTACAGAATATGGCATTTTAAAATGTCTTTATTATTTTAAAGATTCTTTGACAATGAGACAGGTCATTTCCTGGCAGCACCCCACCTACATGAAAGAAGCTAATGAGCATCGAAGAACCTCCATATGGATATGGCTTTAAATGTGGCAAACAAGCCACTCGGGTACAGAAAATACCCTTGCTTCACGACAGACAAATTCTGCCAAAAAATGAGCAAGATAATGCAGGACAAGTTGACTGTGGAACTCTGCCAAGACAGGGTAAGCAAGTCCTAAATAGTTCCTGTTGCACATATATATCTGTCAAATATTCTGAGCCAGAAGGCTGAAGATGATGCTCCAACCTTACAGAAAGTTATGGATGACTGTTCAGGCAGCAAACTTTTAATTTTTGAAAGTTGTCAATTTTTAATTTTTGAAAGTTGCTAACATGCACTTCCTATGTACACTAATACCTAATTTTATTCCTTCTCAAGTCTCTGATGTGGTTGAAGACCAAAGAGTTATAGTGTCACAATTAAGCTTAAGTTGTTCAGAAGTTAAGAAATGCTTTCATATAGGTAATACCAATAGGGATAAAAGTTAATTTAGGTATAAGACTTTAAACATGTCAAGATAGAAAAGATGATCAGATACTTTCTCCTAAGTTGATAAATACACATGCACTGGACATTGCACATGTAGATTTTACCTAACAGTTTTCATAATTTCATAATTATTATTATATTGAAAGAAAAGGAGCCTTTTATTGGACTTAAAGTGGGAAACATTGGTATAATGTTCTTTTGAAATGTAATACACTTTACCCTTGTTCATTCAAATGCTGATTTCTCTCCCCCACTGTCTGGTTTCAATCCAGACATTGCATTATGATACTTATTCTAAACATCACCTGTCTCAACTTTGTGCAAACATCCAAAATAAAGTAACTAAGCACAATGTTGAGCAGGGAAAGGAAGCAGGAAGAGAGGGAGGAGCCAGAGGACAGGAAGATGGGAAGAGAGCTGTGAGAGCAAGGCTGGACGAGAGCTATGAGAGAGGCCTGGAGGAGAGATCTTGGAACAGCATGGAAAGAATGAACCAGACCTGAGATTTCGCAAAAAGCAAGTATAATGGGTAAAATCTAAATGTTAAGAAACTATGAGGGTTTGGAGGTTTAGGAGAGTGTAACTATTGCCCAGCATTGTGTTCTAGGTTACATAAATAAAAGAGGTCTCTGTGTGGAGATTTGGTTATACACCTGTTTAGGATTAACAGCAAGTTTTAATAAAAGGTAAACCAATAGTAAATATTAATCACCGCTTACAACACAGGGGCCACAGGGAAGACCGTCGGGAGACACGGCTCAACTAGTACTAAGATTTTCAGGGGAAACACCCTACACAGGAGAGGAAAGGAAAGCCAAGAACCTTGTTGGTAAAAAGAAAGATGATTCAACCAAGGGAAGGCATCTGTGTGTGGGTCGGCCAAAAGGGAGGATACCTCCTTTTCCCAGGGAAATGAAAAGATACCCATCAGTCTCTCAGATAAAGAGAAACATTTATGCTGAACATGGAAAGGAAAGCATCAATCAACTGGTGTTTGATGTGTGGATATAGCAACTGGGTAGCCATGAAAGAGGAGTTCCAAAACCAGGGAAGGGAGAGGGAAGAATCCCTCCTTTTGAGATAGACAATAAGTTCAGTACTTATCTCGAGCCTAATTGATCTGAGAGGTGGTTTCCGGTGGCTTTTCTGCAGCTTATGAGTATCCCTTTTAAGTTTTATAAAGGAGATAAAACCTAACACATGGCAGCATCACCATTGTAACATGCATTGAAATACACATTGTAGAAATGGTGGTAGACATACACCTTTGTGTTATCAACATCAACATTTTCAATTGTGGAAAGGCAGAAGCCTTTCATGAAGTAGAAGGGACGAAAGCTCACTTGGTCTTAACTTTTACTATGATTATACCTTATGGTAAAGAGGATTAACAAATTTTTAAGTTTGCATTAATGAACCTTAAAATACTTTCGTAGACCCTTAAACATTTTTGTAGAAACTTTATAACTTAAACTTCTTCTCCTTAGCCCTTTATATCGAGTTATATACCATGAGACAGATGTGAGACTGCTGTGAACATTTATTGTTCTTTAGCCAAAGGGATGACAAAAGGTTACAACTGAGTCTTGTTTTTTTCAGTCTGAAGCAAACTAGACCACCTAGACCTTACAACTCTACCAGTGAGGCTTAAGGCCTGGTCTCCTGCATATGAAGAGAACTGAGAAGGCATCTGAAATCTCCCAACACAGAAATTGACAATATGACAAAGGGACCCTAGTTTGAGGCCAAAACAGATCCGCAAAACAGACCTGTTACCCTGGGCTGGGCGATGGTGTTGGAGGTTGCTGAATCTAGGAGCCATTTGTCCTCTGCAAGGCCAATGATCAGGAAGGCTGAAAGCATCTGTGGCTCTTGTACTGGTTGAGCCTCCATGACTGGGCATAGAGAAAAAGCCTGCATGGGAGCATTTTGACTTCCAGAAGCCAGTCTGCCAGCAGGTAGTCATGGCTTGTTGAGGCAGCCATGGGACCAGTGACCCCTTTGGCTGCATTTCAATCAGTCCCCTGGTGAAATTGATTTTGGCTATACCCCCACTGGATGGGGCACTGAAGACCTCTTGTTTTCTGTGTGGGAATGACAACAGTCTCAGATCAGCTGCCAAGGTCTGGAGCATAGTTTAAGCCATAGATGAGCCTGTCGGGAAGGCACCTCTATAATTCTTTTTACCAGATCCTATATGGTGACATCCTTACATGTTTAATTAAGATAGTAGTGAGACCATGTTTGCATCTGTAGGACTATAAATATAATTTGGGACATGTTTGAAGACTTGATCGTGTGTGAGATGACTGACTGTTAACTTGCATTTTTTAACCATCAAATATTAGGGCTTTAGGTTTTGTCCCTGTCAAGGTAGAGCCTTAAAAGTCATAAACATAGTCTATAACTTATAAAAGTCTAAGGCTGTATTATAAACAATAATGTTTTTATATTTAGAAAATAAGAAAAAGAATATTTAACCTTGATAGTGAAGATATAGCATAATGACCAAGTTTTAACATGAATAAATAAATGATTCTAAAATTAACAGATATCAATTTATAGTATGCTTGGAATTGTATCATATAGTTTTAAGGTATTTAGGCCAAAACTTTTACTTACTAACCCTTGAGCTGTGAGATTTAGAATAAACAACAATATAGTAGAACAGTATAAAGCAATATTTTTTAAAAAGTAACTTTAAAATTACATTTGAATTTATTTTACCAAATGCATTAGCCAGAAAGTCTAGTGGTAAATCTGTATCACAGGCAGCTCATAGCAGAAAAAACGGTATTTATTTATTAATTTAGGAATAGATAGTCACAGGCAGTTAGACAGACATTTTAAATTAGCTTAATTTAAATAGGCTTTTATAATCTTGAAATTTTATCATCTTATAAAAATTATGTTGAATCAGGGTTGAAGCATTTTGCATAGCATGTTGTAAAATATAACTTGGAATTTTTATAAAAATCCATTCCAATTTAAATGAGAGTTGTTCCTCTTCTTATCTAAAAGGGGATAAAATAAACAGAGAATTAATTATAATTAAAAGTGTTCATACCATGTGGTCACGGTAAAGTTTACAGTTTAATCTTAAGATTTCTTTTGAGAGTATGAAAAGCAACCAGGGAGTATTTTTATTTAGTGGGATAGCAGACAAAGAGAAAGAGACAGGAAGTTGAGAAAAGAAATACAGGGAATCGCTTTTTCTTCTCTGATCACTTTTAGTGTTAATAGATATTCAACATTTGACTAGGATAAATATTAGTGTAGAAGCTACATGATTCCCAAAGGGAAGAAAATATGAAGAAGCCATTCCTGTGCATGAGAAAGGGGAAATGGAACTGGACCATGTGGCTAGTGGTTCTTCAACCAAATAGGACTGTAGATCAGGTGTTAGCCCAGCTAAGACCAAGAACCTTCTTACTTAGTACCAGGTAGTTATCAGCAGTAAGGCTGAGTTCTCCTAGAGGAATCTCATCTGTGGGAAAGGATAGGGCAGATAGGAAGCTTTAAATGGGGATAGGAAGGGTTTCAACAGCATTTTAGTACCTATAAGAGATGGTAGTTTTGTACCTGTGTAAACAATGAGACAGAAACAAAGTAGTAAGAACAGGTGGCTGCTAGGGAAACCACATTTGTTATAACCAAGATGGCTGCCAATCACGTGACTTCCCTTGATTGCCCTGGATTAACAAGGCAGTGAAGCCATGCCCTTAGTGAAGATGGCAGTGAAGCCGTGGCTCCAACCTCTTTATCCCAGAATCAACATGGTGGCTAGCCATGAGTCGAGGGCAGCCACAAATGAGGCTGGAAATTTAAACCCTAATTCTTGAGTCCTGAGGCAGCAGCAATATTTAAAGCCATTGGAGGGCAGTTTAAAAGCCGTCCGTACTATGTGGTGGAGTCCTGAGGCCTGGATTACCTAATAGTGAAGCCCAGCACAAGCTAGCAAGCTAAAAGACCAGAGCAGAGGAGGGGGTTGGTGAGAAAAGTTTCCCAGCAGCCACCAGAAGAGAGACAGTCGCATGTGGCTGTAGCAGCAGCAGTAGGCACACAGGTGATGCCATCGAGAAAAAAAAAAGAGAAGATGAGGGTGTGAGAGAAAGATCTGTAGTGAGTGGGCATGAGGAGAGGATTCCAGCATGTCTTAACGTTGTCGGAAAAGCCCACATGGGTTTCAACACTAAATGTTAGTATTTAGATAAAAGTACCATGCATAGAAACATTCTGAAATCCAATGAGGTCTATTGGGTGGAGATGGAGGTCGAAAGAGAGAGGGAAGGAGAGAGACAAGGTAGGAGGAGGGGGCGCTCGACAGAGTGAGTGGAGAGCAAGAGAGACTCAAAGTGGCAGGTTGGTCCCTTTATGGAGCCATTGAACCATGCAAGCCAGGTGGGACTAACTGGCAGATGACGCATGATGATATCATAGGTTGCTAGGCAACCCAGAAGCAGGCCGCCTAAATACTAACACTCCCAGAATACAGTCCAGTATTCTATTGCTTTGTAGCTTGCCTGCTGAATTCTCTCTCCTATTCTTTCCTGAACCTCTCTTGTGCCTGATTCCCCTGGCTGAATTTTCTAATTCCTCTTCTAACTCCTCCTCTCCTGACCTGAGGCACGAAGTCTAGCTGTGCTCTCTTCCCTGCTCAGCATCTGGCTGTAAGCCTCTTTGTTGACTAATCAGGGGAACACTGGGGAGCAGAGTTTATACATAGTAAGACAGGAGATTCTCAGAACAAGGCTTGCCACCAGATGTGGGGGATACAGAAATCAGCATTTGAATTACACAGTAACCTTGTTCCTACATATCCCCCCTTTTAGCTTAATGAAGGGCTTTTTCCTACAATAACAAACTATATCTAATAATAACAATTATAAAAATTATCATGTAAGATTGACATTTGTATGTTTTCAGAACCCTCGGAGAAAGTATTTTACTATCAATTTCTATCATCCTAAACAATTTCAGTTTAACTGTGAGACTATAATATCTGCTCTTCAACCCTGTCAGAGACTTACTTAAGAAGAAATAAATATTACCCAATATGTACAAGTGCAGGCAAGTAGCCTCTAAAAGTATAGAAATGACGTAGATATTTGGCTGCCTAGACACTTCCTCAGAATCCTTCCAAATTGTTTGCTGCAACACCTTTAGCCTTCTGGCTCAGAACATTTGACAGATTTTTCATTGAAGCAAGTAATAGACTTGCCTACCTTGTCCTTATAAAGACTGGCAGTCGAATTTCCAGTGTGCCATTTGTCCTGTTTGGACAGCATTGAGGCTCTAATAGATGGGAAGGGATTTTCTCACCCAGTGGGTGGGATACTGTCCAGTCTTAAGAAAGCTAGCTGTTAACATTGGCTGTCCAGTCTCTGCATGCTAACACAAGTTCAGGGCTTATCTGAAGTCCTGACTGGAACAGTTTGCAATGCTGGACAATCTAGCTAGGCATTTTTAAGTGGCCCTGGAAACAGATTTTTGAAGAAGCATTGTCAGTAAGGCCATCTGTGAGGCAGGATCACCTGGGCTAGTTGTCTTCTCTGTTTTGGTGTCTGGTTCTCTTGATCTGCAAAAGAATAACTTCCAAGGGCATCATATATGTTTTATATTCAAGATAAATGTACGGTCTGTATACTGAGCACAGTTCAGTCTCAGAGATATTGCCCTGGGCAGGATCAGCAAACTAGGTTACCTGGCCTGTTTGGCCTTTTCGATTTCCCTTTTATCTGTCTGCAGCCAGGATCTTTAGGAGGTCTTCCCCATCAAATCTGATTTCTTTCAGTTTAGACGGAATATATAGCATTTTGTGTCATGTTGAACCAAGAGCATATTCTCCAGCCCAACACATTATATTTCCTGACATACATTTTAGAATTAGGACGTTTATGTGCTGATCTGATTCAGCAGTCCTTTGTAAACTCCAATGTATGTTAGCTGGTGTGTGCGACTTTTCTCATTTAGACAATTTTAAAGTGAAAAATCATTTTTAATCTATTTTGTGGAGATATTATTTTGCCTATCTGTTTTATGACCACCCGTTTAAAATGGTTAAATCTTTTCATAACTGTTTGACCTACAGAATTATATTTTTATTTTGGAAAGCTTTCATGTCATAATGTCTAGAATATCATTGCATTCCAAAAGATAAACATGCTGAAGCACCATTAACCTGAATGTGCAAAGGTTTCTCGAAGATAGTTGCCATCTCTAACAATTGCATAACCTTAGAATGACGCTTTCCAGAATTTAAGGCAATAGGACATTGGAATTCTGTATATGAACCTATGGCATGGTACATATGTTTCAGTTCCCCAAACTCTGCAAAATGGTGCACACAAGTCACTGCATGAGCTCGTTCTGAGGCAATGCCAAGTAGGATCTGCATTTCAACTTTAGCATATCATTTTTCTTAACCTTGATAATACACATACAATGCCCAGTCTGACCAAGTTGGCCTCTTGCCGAAGCCTTTCTATCCAGCATGTCAATGAAACCCATCTCTGCAATTTCTTTAAGCCTTTGTGGATTTACCTCATCTGGAGCTACCTCGTTTGATGTTACTTTTAGTTCCAGATTGGATTTCTATGAAGGTTTCCTATTTTGTTTCAAACATTTCTCCAACCTATGTTTTTTGTCTTTAATTTAGCATATAATTTCTCAGTCTCTCCTTCTCCAAGTTTGGCTATTCCTGATCTCTCTCAAAGAGGATATACAAAACTGTAATCATCAGTGGAATAAATTATTTGTATGCTTAGAGAAACAAAGTCAAATGGAATCCAGAAGCACTGTGTCACTTCCTCCATTTTCAACACAGAAATTAATTTTCTTTAATCTCAAAATCTCTTCCCAAGGACCTTATTTCTTAGACCCAGCTTCCCTTCTAGACCTCACCAGTTCAGGTGCTTGAAGCTTCTCCATTTGTGTTTGGCTCCTGCTTCCAAGGAGAGGCTTTTATCTACCTTCTTCACTGGATTCTCACCCCTCACCAACTCTGGTTAGTTATTGGATACACAAGTGTTTGCTCCCCTTAGCTTGCCTCTGTCATGTCTGCAGAAGACCTTTCTCAAAGAGATTGATCATTTTTTTGGCTAGAAAGTTCTGGCTTTGAGAACTTTGCATGTGTTAAACAGCCGCTTTCTTTTTATTTGTAAGTGCTAAGTTCCTGAAGGGACCCCCTCTGTTTTCTCTCTCTGGGTTTTATAACAGTGTTTATCTTTCTGCAGCAGGCTGGAGGTCTGGCTGCTTCTTCTGAACAGAAAGCTGTAAGCTGCTGCCTGAGAAACTGGGGTTCCTCTCTTTTTGTATAGAACTAAGAAATTGCACTGTGCTTCTGTTTTCTACATAAACTATTGCTAGAATACTGTAAATTCTGCCCCATGGTGGTACGCCATTTGTTATGCTTATTCTTATACAGCTGTGTTAATTTATTGGTTTCTCTTTTAACCCAGCTAACATACAAATAACTGAGACTCTATAATATTTGTTTAATAATAAGCTTCACAACAACAGAACTGAGTAGTTATTACTTGACTCTTAATCCTCTGAGCTAATCTTCTTTCCTCCCAGCATACATCCAGGATAATTGCTCTTTGTAGCTTTCCTGCTAAGCTTTCTCTACTGGTCTGTTTCCTGGTCTTCTCCTGTGGCTGAATCTCCTAGCCTAATTCCCTAATTCTTCTTCTAAATCCTTCTCTTCTGTCTGTCAGGAAGTCCAGCCCTATTCTCTGTCCTGCTCAGCAACTGGTTGTAGCTGCTTTATTGATGTATCAGGGGATCACTGGAGAGCAAAGTTTATACAACATTAAGACAGGATATTCTCAGAACAAGGCTTCCAACCACAAAAGAGGATAGTGAAATAGGCGTTTTAATTACACAATAACCTTATCCCTACCTAAAACATTGGTAAGAAACCTGTGAGCTTCACATAAGAATTTTTATATTTTCATATATAATGCAGGGAATAATTATAATTTTACTCAGATCATACACTGTTAAACAGCTAGTTTGTTCACCAAGTGATGAATACTTTTTAAACAGTTTTGCCTGGTATTACAGATTGCTTTTTACACATACACTTAATATTCACCATTATCCCAATTATATTGCATTGGATTCTACTTTAATGACAATCTCTTTTAAACATAGTCATAATATTCATGGTTCTTGATCCTAACATTAGAGTTGATTTTTATGTCTTGCATAAATTATAGAATTTTACATTTTATAGTTACATATGACATATTTATAAATAATGCTATATTTATGTTCATCTTTATATGTATATATTTGTGGAGAGCCGAGACTCAGACGCCACTAGGTGGCACTGACATCTCGCCCTCAAAACTGTAAACCTCCAGTGTGCATGTGCAGATTGCGTAAGCACGCTAAGGATTGGGTAAGCATGCCGGGTAAGAGTGAGCAGCCAATCAGGGTATTGACACATCGCAAGCCCGTTAAGCATGAAGGGCCCAAGTCATCAGGCGGGGTAAAAGTGAGCAGCCAGTCAGGGTATTCACACGTCACTCAGGTGCGACCCGGGCTTATATAAACAGCACCACATCGGGGGCTCCCTCTCCCCTCCCCTCTCCTCTTCCCTCTCCTCCTTCCCCATTTCCACTCCTGGGGCCTTGGCCCGCGAGGTGGCCAGGTGGTCTCTCTCCTCTCCGTTTTCATCACGTGACTAATAAAGATTTTGTTGTGGAAGAATTCCTGTGGTCGCGTGCCTTTCTGCCGGCGAAACGCTCACGGGGCTCCCAACATATATTTAGAGAGAGAGCCTGGTTATTGTGCAATAAGTTGTTATGGCATTTCAACTAATTTTCATATGATAAGGATTTTCTATGAGGAAGGCAGTGGATACAGAGAAGTAGATAGAAGTGTATAAATTAGAATTAGGTCAATAGCTGTAGTTTATTAAGTTGAATGCTGAAGGTTCTTTTTCTAAGATCCATGACTTCACTCTCCTGGAATACTTGGCTAGGTTTCTAAGACCAGACATGTTTTCCATTTTCTTTGTTGGGCCTTCAATTCAACTGAAGAGGTGTTAGTTACCATCAAGATATGAGTGCCGCTATGGAAACCATAGGAATATCTTGCCATGTTAATCACTGCTGTAGTTTATAGGTACAGCTGTGTAACACTGTTGGTTGCTTGCGTACATTATAAGCCCACATAAAAACATTCAGTGCTATGAAAGCTAGTCTTCATGCAGGAGGCTTTCAGGTCAAATCCAACTTGAATTCTCCAAGGCCTGTTTCTGAAGTTCACGTTGGCTTCAAAAATGGGGGCTTGCCTTCAAACTCTGGAATAGAACCAAAGGTAACAGCAGCAACCTAAGGGTTTTTCACGTGTGTTGGACACTGTTCATGTGAAAGAGCATATTTTCCATGCATGGCACTAGTGCTCTTATTACATAGTAGTCTATGTCCTCTGTGGGGAGCATTAACGGCCCATGTGTCATAACTTTTTACAAACTATATGTATGTTTACATAGACACATACACATGTCTTAGAGATGTCTTATTAACAACATTCTATCTACCAGGGAATGGTCTGAACTTCTCAAGGTCACTATAGCTATGCATTTTTCAGCTTTATTTGTCTTTTCAAAAAGGCAACTCTTGGTTTCTCTCTTTAAATTGCATTTTCTTTAAATGCATCATAGCTCTAATCTCTTATTATTATTTTGTCCCTAGTGTTTCTTAGTACTTATAATGTTATTTTTTTATTTTCTCAAGTGCTCTGTATTATTACTTCCATATAGAACATTGCCTCCTATAGCCCAGGCTTGTCTCATGCTATGTAATTGCAAATTGCCTTGAGTACCGAGACCTGTGTCTGCTTCGTAGTGGTGAGAAGACAGTCCTGAAACTCCTTCCAGGATGGGCCTAACTGAGATGGTCAATACCAATGAGAAGAAAAAGTAGGCCAGTGAATGAGAGTCCTCCAACCTCTGTGGCCTTTATTGGGGCCTTAGAAATGAAGAAGGAACTGTGCAAGAAGTGAGATGACTGACCACTATTGCAGCTTTTGTAGTCACAGCACTGAAAAGGATGGGCAAGAAGAGGGAGGAAGCTTTCATGCTTTGACAGTAGTTGACATTAACAATATGAAGTGAGGTAGTCAGTTACAGATGATCAATAAATGTCCTGATTGGCCATTAGTGTGTTCTAGATCGCAGGCATTCAAGAATCAGAGTAAAGAACTAACCTTCTCAAGAGGTAGACATGCCTCTTCTAAATTATATATCACCTGGGTTTTGTTGTTGTTGTTGTTTTGGTTTTTGGTTTGTTTGTTTGTTTGTTTTTGCTTTTCTCCCAGGGTTGTCTGATACTGACCAGGTGAAAAGTAGCTGCAGTTTCACTGACCCCACTGTGAATTTGTGAATTCACACAATAACAATTTCATTTGATTTCCTAAAATCTCTCTTTAATTGTCAGCATTTTTGGCAGCCTTCCTCCTGTGGACAGATGGTTCACTCCACTGCAAGTTGAATAACAGGGTGTTCAAGTTAATCCACTTGATTCCAGGAGGAGGGGAAGTCCCTACTGAGTGCTGGAAGACAGAAGGGTAGGCTAGCAGACAACAGGCACAAGTCTACTGACAAAGAAATCTCTGCAGATCTGGAAATGGTATGGCCTTGATTCTCCACATATGGACCCAAAGTTCAAGTCATGGATCCAAGGTCCCTGCCCTGAGCATAGCTTCCTCCCTAAACCAGGCCCTAGTTGTGCTTTGTAATTAGCAAACATGCATTAATGCCACCTGGGCCAGGAAGCACTATGCGTTGTCTCTTCAGTATACTGTGAGCCTAGGGGAGGTGCTCATGTCGCTCTAGACCAATAAGGACTTCCAGGCGAGGCCTGTAATCAGAGGAAGGGGAGGGTTTTTCCTAGTGGTTTGTTGCAGGTTCGCTTTGGAAGCTGAGCTCTGCAGAGTATTTGGCATCCAGTGGTCTGAGCTCAGCTGCTGGGTCCTGTGAGGGCATTTCAGGCGACTTCCAAAGAGGCGACATGGTGAGTGTGTGGCTGCCGCCCCCAAACGTGGTGGTGGAGTAGGAGGCTGAAGAGCCGGAGCTGGTGTGGTTTGTCCTTCCCAGGCTGGATGGAAACCGGCATCCATCAGCTGCTTGTGAGGTCCTTTGTCCTGGCCTTAGGAATACTGAGCACTCTGAGTCCCACGTGTTAGAAGTGGGATGGACTGTGCGCAGACTGGATGTGGCGACCTGGGCACTGTTAAGACTCAAATCCTGGGACAAATGGCTGAGGGGCCTATTTAACAGTTCAGAGCAGAATTAGCTACCAGGTTTGCCCAGCATCTCTGAGTCCCTATTTGTTTACAGGCAATGGCTGGCATACACTACCCTCTAGCCCAAGGCTCAGGCCCTTAACTCAGCTGCCCTTCTTTCTATTATCTATCCAATTCGGTTACCTGCTCTATTTCATCTAATATTTACTGTCAGAGTCTCATGGTTTGGCGTGCCCCTCTCCTCTCCTCCCTGTCCTCACATGGCTCACAGGTGTGTTCACCTTGAGTTCTCCCAGATGTTCCGGACTGTGTGTGTGCCTTTCTAGGGATAATAAACTTTCTCCCCACCATACCTAGGAAGAGTCATGTCACTTAATTTTTATTTTTTCATTCACCTCCCATTTGCCACTCCTTTCTTTCAAATGTAAAGCTCCCTTAGGCTTTACTTTTTGTTACTGTTTGCATTTGACTGAGGGTTGCTGCAAAAATTCTCAGCTGTGAGGTAGAGATGGCTGCATAGGACAGTGAGAGGGTAATGAAATGTATACATGCAGGACCCTGTGACTTGTAAAATAAACATGTACCCTGGGAGAGAGGAAACATTTATTAAACTACTAATTTACTAGGCTAAGGCTCTATCTGCCCCTAGAATGGAAGGGCAGAGCTGAGATGGTTTGTGCTGTCTGAGACACCTGATCTCTCATCCTCCAGTAGAAGATCTGCCAGAGTCCTGAGACCCAAATGCTTGGTTTAAGCAAATGATGATGGACTCTGGGAAAGCTACACAACCAGAAAGGAGGACCAGTACAAAGTAGCTTGCAGAGTTTTTCCTAGATTCTTCTCTGGTCCTTCTATAGTGATCAATATCCAGGACCACAAGCTATGCCATGGAGACCATGGGGTTCATTGTTGCCAGTCCCAGAAAAGCTGGTCTGCTGAGCTAGGAGAGTTCCACGTGTTAGAAGTGGGATGGATTGTGAGCCAGTATGTATGTGGTGCCCTGGGCAGAGGCCCTTGCCCTGTCAGCTTTTCTGAGTGTGGATTCCCTGGTGAGGAGGAGACTCTACAGCTCTGTCCTGTAAAGGGGACTTTCCTTCTCATCTTATAGTTGTCCTTGAGGTTTAGCACTGTCTTCTGTGTGTCTTTCCAGGTCTGTGTATGTCACTCAGGAAGACCTTTTCTTGTTGCATCCATTTGCGTGCAGATTTCATTTTTTCCTTGTTTTTAATGGCTGGGTAGTGTTCTATTGTGTAAATGTTATCAGTTTCTTTACCCATTCTTCGGTTGAGAGGCATATAGGTTGTTTCCAGTTTCTGGTTACTAGAAATAAAGTTGCTATGACCGTGGTTGAGGAAATGTCCTTGTTGGATGGTGGAGCATCTTTCATGTGTATCCCCTGGAGTGGTATAGCTGGGTCTTTACCTATGTCTTTTCCCAGTTTCTGAGAAAATGCCAGAATGATTTCCAAAGTGGTTGTACAAGTTTGCTCCCCCACCAGCAATGGAGGAGTGTTCACCTTTCTGTACATCCTTGCCAGCATGTGTTGTCACTTCAGGTTTTGATCTTAGTTATTCTGACAGGTGTTAGATGGAGTCTCAAAGTTAATTTTGATTTGCAGTTCCCTGATGAGTAAGGATGTTAAGCATTTCTTTAAGTGCTTATGCACCATTCACGAATTCTCTGCTGAGAGTTCTCTATCCCTGTGTCCCATTATTAATAGGATTATTTGGTTTGTTGGTGTTTAATTTCTTTAGATCTTTAATATAATTCTGGAAATTAGCCCTTTGTCAGATGGAGGATTGGTGAAGACCTTTTTCTCAATCTGTAGATTGCCATCTCCTGGTAATAATAGTGCCCATTGCTTTACAAAAGCTTTTGAGATTCAAGATGGTCCATTTATTACTTGTAGATCTTAGAGTCTGCACAGCAGGTGTTCTGTTCATGAAGTTGTCTCTTGGACCAGTAAGTTCAAGTGTGTTACCCACTTTCTCCTCTGGCAGATTTTGGGAATCTAGCTTTATGTTTAAGTTGTTGATCCACTTGGTCCTGAGTTTTGTGCAGGGTGAGAAATATGGATCTCTTTGCATTTTTTTTCATGTGGACATGTATTCTGAGCAGCACTCTTTGTTGAAGACACTGTGTTTTTCCATTGTATGGTTTTGGCTCCTTTGTCCAAAAGCAATTGTGGATAGGTGTGTGGTTTATTTTTGTGTCTTTGATTTGTTTCCATTTATCACCCAGCCTACTTCTATGCCAGTACCATGCAGTTTTTATTACTATTACTCTTAGTATATCTTGAAGACAGGTATGGAGATACCTGCAGTAGTTCATCTCCAGACTTTGGAACAGTCTTACATCTGATGAAATATGTCCAGGAGAACCCAAATGGGTTCTGGCTTTCAGATGTAGCCTCACAGTAGTGGGTATTTCGATGTAAGGGCACAGGCACAGGTGACCTGAAGGTTGAGGCATGGGATTATTTTTTTGGTAGCAAAAGTATTACTTTGGAATGAAATGAGCAGGAATGCCACAGTTCAAGCTATGGAAAGAACACAAAATGTGACATGAGTTTTTTTTTTTTTTTTCAACTAGGAATTATATTTCATATTACTGAGAGCAAAACTGTAAACTTTCCTTTTTCAAATACCTACTTCATTCTTGGTTCGTAAGTACCTATACCTCCCTTCGACTACCCCTAGTTAGGAGAGAAAACAGTTAGTATAGAGAAGGAATGCAGATCTCCAGCTACTTAATGCTGATTAGGGTCATTGGGTTCTTTAGTGCAATAACTGTCTCAGTTGTGTGGATTCCAGAAGCCCACTGAAACAGCAAACAATAAATGGCACTGTTTGTTTAAATCTCTTTGATTTGGGTTTATTGGAAGAGCAGCCAGTGCTCCTAACCTGAGCCATCGCTTCAGCACTTTTTTTGGATTCTTAAACCTATACCTCCCTTAATACCCTTATTCCTTCCAAAACCCCCAATAGCTAAAGGAGAGAGAATGCTAGAGGGGAAAGAAATATAGATCTCTTTAACTGGTTCTGGTGGATTAGAGGTGTCAGGATCTTTGGGGCAATACCTCTTAGTCACCAGGATATTCAGCAGCCCAACAAAGCAGCAATGACAAACACAGTAGCAGTGTGGGTGAACAGCATCAGGAAGAGCAGCAGCTTCTTTCTTCTTCAAAGAACCAGGGCCTTCTCATGGCTCTGCATGTGTACCCTCTCCAGAAGACTCAGAACTAAACTATGTGCAGGTGGCAATACCGCAGACCTGCTAGAGCACGAGACAATCATAAGTAACAGCTGCGGATGAACTGAAGCAGCCTCATTTTCCACACCTGGGGTTAAAGAAAAACACATTCACATAACATGAGTGGGATTTTAAAGAAACAAAAATTTTAATACAATTGCTGATTCTATTATTTGGATATTTCCTCTCTGTCTTTTATTTAGTGTAGGTAAGGGTTTATCTATCTTGTTTGTTTTTTGCAAAGAACCAACCCTTTGTTTCATCGTTTTTTATCTTCTCTTTCTATTTTATTTTTTATAGGTACAAGTGCTCTTTGTTGTGTGGGAGTTTTGTTCTTGGGGCTCTGTTAGTGCTCTCAAGTTTCAGAAAGTGTGTTTGCGGAGTGTTACTTTTTTAATGACCTGCTTGGCTAGTGTGTTCCTGGTGTTAGGCTTGCTGGGATGGTATGCAGTGGACGTTGTCATATGTGTTCTGTTGGAACACTAGGGAAGATCCTGAGAATTGAGTGTGCTCTAAAAAAGATAGTGGAGAAGATCCCTGGTATAGTGCCTTGCTCTCTATCCAAGCATGGCCTATGGTTGAGCTGAGGACTTGGGAGTGGGATCCCAGAAGCAGAACAGAGAATGGGAGTCTGTAATCCACAGGAGACTTGGACACAGGAAAGGGGAGCCGCCACTGCTGTTCTTTTGGAGTGCTAGGGGCAACCATGAGAATTGGGTCTTCAGTAACAGAGAATGGAATGGTTTCACAGAATCAAGTAGGAGAATATCATTGAACATTTATTTCTTCTTTGTGTGCTTCTTTGGAGGAAGGTATAAAAGGTTTCGTAGGACGAACCTGTCTAGATTCCTTACTGGGGATTGGATTTGAGTGTCTATGATCTCAAACCATTTCCTTTTGTTTCTATCTGTGTTGTGATTGAAACTGATCATTCTGTTTCCTTTTCATGCTCACGTGGGCTTCATCCTTATCCAGTCTATCTCTAAATCACAAGAAAGAGTGAAAGAAATTGCTATTCATTGCTAAGCTATTTTGGTATCCTGAGGTTTTTACATTTTAATTTTGTTGTTTTTGAAGATCAAGGTTTCTGTATAGATTTCCTGGTTGATGGTATGCAATCCAGCCCTATTCTCTATCCTGCTCAGCATCTGGTTATAGCTGCTTTATTGATGTATCAGTGGATCACTGGGGAGCAAAGTTTATACTACAATAAGACAGGAGATTCTCAGAACAAGGCTTCCAACCACAAAAGAGGATAGAGAAATCAACGTTTGAATTACACAATAACCTTATCCCTACCGAAAACATTGGTAAGAAACCTGTGAGCTTCACATAACTCTTTTTATATTTTCATATACAATGCAGGGAATAATTATCATTTTACTCAGTTCATACACTGTTAAACAGCTAGTTTGTTCACCAAGTGATGAATACTTTTTAAGTAGTTTTGCCTGGTATTACAGATTGGTTTTTACACATACACTTAATATTCACCATTAATCCAATTATATTGCATTGAATTCTACTTTAATGACAATCTCTTTAAAACATTGTCATAATATTCATGGTTCTTGATCCTAACATTAGAGTTGATTTTTATGTCTTCCATGGTATAGAATTTTACATCTTAAAGTTACATATGAAATATTTATAAATAATGATATATTTATGCTCATCTATATATGCATATATATATATAGAGAGAGAGAGACAGAGCCTGGTTATTGTGCAATATGTTGTTATGGCATTTCAACTGATTTTCATGTTTCAATGATTTTCTATGAGGAAGGCAATGGATACAGATAAGTAGATAGAAGTGTATAAATTAGAATTAGGTCAATAGCTGTGGTTTATTAAGTTGAATGCTGTAGGTTCTTTTTCTAAGATCCATGACTTCACTCTCCTGGAGTACATGGCTAGGTTTCTTATACCAGACATGTCTTCCATTTTCTTTCTTGGGCCTTCAGTTCAATTGAAGAGGTGTTAGTTACCATCAAGATATGAGTGCCGCTATGGAAACCATAGGGATATCTTGCCATGGTAATCACTGCTGTAGTTTATAGGTACAGCTGTGTAACACTGTTGGTTGCTTGCATACATTATAAGCCCACATAAAAACATCCAGTGCTATGAAAGCTAGTCTTCATGCAGGAGGCTTTCAGGTCAAATCCAACTTGAATTCTCCAAGGCCTGTTTCTGAAGTTCATGTTGGCTTCAAAAATGGGGGCTTGCCTTCAAACTCTGGAATAGAACCAAAGGTAACAGCAGCAACCTAAGGGTTTTTCACATGCGTTGGACACTGTTCATGTGAAAGAGAATGTTTTCCATGCATGGCACTGGTGCTTTCATTACATAGTAGTCTATGTCCTCTGTGGGGAGCATTGGCGGCCCATGTGTCATAACTTTTTACAAACTATATGTATGTTTACATAGACACATACACATGTCTTAGAGATGTCTTATTAACAACATTCTATCTACCAGGGAATGGTCTGAACTTCTCAAGGTCACTATAGCTATGCATTTTTCAGCTTTATTTGTCTTTTCAAAAAGGCAACTCTTGGTTTCTCTCTTTAAATTGCATTTTCTTTAAATGCATCATAGCTCTAATCTCTTATTATTATTTTGTCCCTAGTGTTTCTTAGTACTTATAATGTTATTTTTTTATTTTCTCAAGTGCTCTGTATTATTTACTTCCATATAGAACATTGCCTCCTATAGCCCAGGCTTGTCTCATGCTATGTAATTGCAAATTGCCTTGAGTACCGAGACCTGTGTCTGCTTCGTAGTGGTGAGAAGACAGTCCTGAAACTCCTTCCAGGATGGGCCTAACTGAGATGGTCAATACCAATGAGAAGAAAAAGTAGGCCAGTGAATGAGAGTCCTCCAACCTCTGTGGCCTTTATTGGGGCCTTAGAAATGAAGAAGGAACTGTGCAAGAAGTGAGATAACTGACCACTATTGCAGCTTTTGTAGTCACAGCACTGAAAAGGATGGGCAAGAAGAGGGAGGAAGCTTTCATGCTTTGACAGTAGTTGACATTAACAATATGAAGTGAGGTAGTCAGTTACAGATGATCAATAAATGTCCTGATTGGCCATTTGTGTGTTCTAGATCGCAGGCATTCAAGAATCAGAATAAAGAACTAACCTTCTCAAGAGGAAGACATGCCTCTTCTAAATTATATATCACCTGGGTTTTGTTGTTGTTGTTGTTGTTGTTTTGGTTTTTTGTTTGTTTGTTTGTTTGTTTGTTTTTGCTTTTCTCCCAGGGTTGTCTGATACTGACCAGGTGAAAAGTAGCTGCAGTTTCACTGACCCCACTGTGAATTTGTGAATTCACACAACAACAATTTCATTTGATTTCCTAAAATCTCTCTTTAATTGTCAGCATTTTTGGCAGCCTTCCTCCTGTGGACAGATGGTTCACTCCACTGCAAGTTGAATAACAGGGTGTTCAAGTTAATCCACTTGATTCCAGGAGGAGGGGAAGTCCCTACTGAGTGCTGGAAGACAGAAGGGTAGGCTAGCAGACAACAGGCACAAGTCTACTGACAAAGAAATCTCTGCAGATCTGGAAATGGTGTGGCCCTGATTCTCCACATATGGACCCAAAGTTCAAGTCATGGATCCAAGGTCCCTGCCCTGAGCATAGCTTCCTCCCTAAACCAGGCCCTACTTGCTCTTTGTAATTAGCAAACATGCATTCATGCCTCCTGGGCCAGGAAGCACTATGCTTTGTCTCTTCAGTATACTGTGAGCCTAGGGGAGGTGCTCATGTCGCTCTAGACCAATCAGGACTTCCAGGCGAGGCCTGTAATCAGAGGAAGGGGAGGGTTTTTCCTGGTGGTTTGTTGCAGGTTCGCTTTGGAAGCTGAGCTCTGCAGAGTATTTGGCATCCAGTGGTCTGAGCTCAGCTGCTGGGTCCTGTGAGGGGTTTCAGGCGACTTCCAAAGAGGCGACATGGTGAGTGTGTGACTGCCGCCCCCCAACATGGTGGTGGAGTAGGAGGCTGAAGAGCCGGAGCTGGTGTGGTTTGTCCTTCCCAGGCTGGATGGAAACCGGCATCCATCAGCTGCTTGTGAGGTCCTTTGTCCTGGCCTTAGGAATGCTGAGCACCCTGAGTCCCACGTGTTAGAAGTGGGATGGACTGTGCGCAGACTGGATGTGGCGACCTGGGCACTGTTAAGACTCAAATCCTGGGACAAATGGCTGAGGTGCCTATTTAACAGTTCAGAGCAGAATTAGCTACCAGGTTTGCCCAGCATCTCCGAGTCCCTACCTGTTTATAGGCTATGGCTGGCATACACTACCCTCTAGCCCAGGGCTCAGGCCCTTAAACCAGCTGCCCTTCTTTCTGTTATTTATCCAATTCGGTTACCTGCTCTATTTCATCTAATATTTACTTTCATAGTCTCATGGTTTGGCGTGCCCCTCTCCTCTCCTCCCTGTCCTCACATGGCTCACAGGTATGGTTACCTTGGGCTCTCCCAAATGTTCCAGCCTGTGGGTGTGTCTTTCTATGTATAATAAACTTTCTCCCCACCATACCTAGGAAGAGTCATGTCACTTAATTTTTATTTTTTCATTCACCTCCCATTTGCCACTTCTTTCTTTCAAATGCAAAGCTCCCTTATGCTTTAGTTGTTGTTACTGTTTGCATTTGACTGAGGGTTGCTGCAAAAATTCTCAGCTGTGAGGTAGAGATGGCTGCATTGGACAGTGAGAGGGTAATGAAATGTATACATGCAGGACCCTGTGACTTGTAAAATAAACATGTACCCTGGGAGAGAGGAAACATTTATTAAACTACTAATTTACTAGGCTAAGGCTCTGTCTGCCCCTAGAATGGAAGGGCAGAGCTGAGATGGTTTGTGCTGTCTGAGACACCTGATCTCTCATCCTCCAGTAGAGGATCTGCCAGAGTCCTGAGGACCAAATGCTTGGTGTAAGCATATTATGATGGACTCTGGGGAAAGTTCACATCCTGGAAGGAGGAACAGTACAAAGTACCTTGCAGAGTCTTTCCAAGATTCTTCTCTGGTGCTTATATAGTGATCAATATCCTGGAAAATAAGCTAGCTATGCCATGGAGACCATGGGCTTCATTGTTGACAGTCCCAGAAAAGCTGGTCTGCTGAGCTAGGAGAGTCCGATGTGTTAGAAGTGGGATGGACTGTGAGCCAGTATGTATGTGGTGCCCTGGACAGAGTCCCTTGTCCTGTCAGCCTTTCTGAGTGTGGATTCCCTGGGGAGGAGGAGATTCTACAGCTCTGTCCTGTAAAAGGTATTTTCATTATTCTCCTCTCATATTTGTCCTTGAGGCTTAGTACTGTCTTTTGAGGTCTGTGTATGTCACCAAGGAAGATCTTTTCTAGTTGCATACATTTGCCTGCAAATTTCATGATTTCCTTGTGTTTAATGGCTGGGTAGTATTCTATTGTGTAAATATCAGTTTCTTTACCCATTCTTCGGTTGAGAGGCATAGAGATTGTTTCCAGTTTCTGGTTAGTAGAAATAATGCTGCTATGAGCATTTTTGACGGAATGTCCTTGTTGAATGGTGGAGCAACTTTCAGGTGTGTGCCCAGGAGTGGTATAGCTGGATCTTTAGGTGTGACTTTTCCCAGTTTCCTGAGAAATTGCCAGATTGATTTCCAAAGTGGTTATATAAATTTGCTCCCCCTCCAGCAATGGAGGAGTGTTCCCCTTTCTGCACATCCTTGCAAGCATGTGTTGCTACTTGAGGTTTTGGCCATAGTCATTGTGACAAGTGTAAGATGGAGTCTCACAGACAGTTTTTATTTGCATTTCCCTGATGAGTGAGGATGTTGAGCACCTTTTTAAGTGTTTAGGCACTGTTGAGAATTCTCCATCCCTGTATCCTATTAATAATTGTATTATTTGGTCTGTTGGTGCTTAATTTCTTGATATCTTTAGCATAATTCTGGATATTAGCCCTTTTTCAGATGTAGGGTGGTGAAGACCTTTTCTCAACCTGTAGATAGTCATCTTCTCATCTTGATAGTGTCCATTGCTTTACAAAGCTTTTGAGATTCAAGATGTTCCATTTATTAATTGTAGATCTTATCGCCTGCATTGCAGATATTCTGTTCAGGAAGTTGTCTCTCCTGGACCAATGAGTTCAAGAGTGTTACCCACTTTCTCCTCTTGCACATTTTGGGAATCTGGCTTTATGTTTAAGTTTTTGTTCTACTTGGATTTGAGTTTTCTGCAGGGTGAGAAATATGGATCTGTTTGCATTTTTCTCCATGTGGACATGTATTTGGAGCAACACTATTTGTTGAAGATACTGTCTTTTCCATTGTATTTATTTATTTATCTGTGTCTTTTATTTGATTCCATTGATCACTCAGCTTATTTCTATGCCAGCCCCAGGTAGTTTTTATTACTATTGCTATTAGTATATCTTGAAGACACGTATGGAGATACTACCAGAAGTTCATCATTCTAGGCTGAAGTAATCTTTGTCTGAAAAAATATGTCCAGGAGAACACAAATGGGTGTTGGCTTTCAGATGTAGCCACACAGTAGTGGGTGCTTTGATGTAAGGACACAGGCACAGGTGACCTAAAGGATGAAGCATGGGAACAGATGCCTTGAAGGGACGGGTCACAGGTTGTTTAGTATTTTTTGTTTTTGTTTTTGTTTTTTAAGAAGAAAACATTTTTCTTTGGAATGAAATGAGCCGGAATGCCACAATTTAAGCTATTGAAAGAGAACACAAAATGAGTTACGGCAATTGACTTCTTTAGGGCATTACCAGTCTCTGTCATCTGGATTCTAGAAGTCCACTCATACAGCAAATGGACCTGTTTTCTTAAATCTCTTTTCTTTGTCCATTTCTTAATGTCTACCTCCCTTCGAAACTTTATTCCTTCCAACACCCTGACTAGGTAAAAGAGAACAAAAGCTAGAAGGGAAAGAGTTATAAGTCCCTTAAAGCTACTCTGTGAGGTTTAGGGTGGCCAGGTTCTTTGGGGCAATACCTGTTAGTCACCAGGATATCCAGCAGTCCAACAAACCAGCAGTGATAAATGGAGTAGCACGGTGGGTGAACAGCATCAGGAAGAGCAGCAACTTCTTCCTTCTTCAAAAACCTGGTCCATTTCATGGCTCTGTCATGTGAACTTTCTCCAGAAGACTCAGAAATAACTATGTGCAGGTGACAAAACCACAGGCCTGCTAGAGCACGAGACAATCATAACTAACAGCTGTGAACAAACTGAAGCAGCCTTGCGCTCCACACCTGGGGTTAAAAGAAAAACACATTCACATAACATGAGTGGGATTTTAAAGAAACAAAAATTCTTAACACAGTTTCTGATTTTATAATTTAATATCTTCTCTCTCTTTTAGTTAGTTTTGATTAGAGTGTGTCCATCTGTTTTATTTTCTCCCAAACCCAAACCTTTATTTTTTGGATTCTTTATCATCTCTTTATATAATTTTTTTTAATTTCTGCTCTCAATTTGATAATTTCTTGATCTCTACTCCTTTTTGTGTGCTTATATATTTTTCTTCTAGACATTTCAGGTCTGCTGTTACATGGATGGTATGAATGTTCTCCAGTATCTTTATGTAGGCACTTTGTGCTATGAAGTTTCCTCTTAGTATCACTTTTCATTCCTCATTATTTTCCATGAGTTTGCATGTGATATGTATTTATTTTCTATGAATTTTATGCTTTTCAAATGTTTTATTTCTGTTTGAAACCTTTTTTTTTTCACTTATTTAAAGGTTATTCACTTTCCATGAGTTTGTAAGCTTTGTGTTCTTTCTGATGCTATATATATCCAGCCTTAAGCCAGGGTGGTCTGATAGGATACAGGATGTTACTTCAATGTGCTCTAAAAACTTATATTCTGTTTGAGTATGTGGTCAATTATAAAGGATATTTCAATTAGCAATAATTGCGCCTCGGATAAACATCATTGGCTATGATACTGCCACTGCGCAAAGCTATGGATGTTTCATGAAATGATGAGAAGATGTATTTCTTTATGTTTCTGTAAAAAGTTTTGTCAATTTCAGATACTTAGTTCCTGCTGTGGTAATATAGCTGAGCTCAGGTGGTGACATATTACCTGACTGTTCTTGAATCTATCCGTAAACTGGTGTCTAGGCATCTGGGTTTGGGGCAATTATAGGCCAAGTGCTGATTTGATGTGTGGGAGTTTTGTTCTTGGGGTTCTGTTAGCACTCTGAAGTTTCAGAAAGTGTGGGATGAGTGTTGCTATTTTAATGGCCTGCTTGGCTACTGTATTCATGGTGTTCTGTTTGCTGGATGGTATGGAAAGGAAGGAGCCACATGTGTTTAGTTAGAGCACTAGGGAAGATCCTGAGAATTGGGTTTCAATTAACAAAGATATTGGGGAAGATACCCAGTATACCACCTTAGACTCCATGCAAGCATATGCTATTGTGCTGATCCAAATCCACCCTTATGTTTTAATATTTGCCAGAGAGTATATTCTTTATCTCGGGATGTCATATACTCATGACATTAATACTTCCTGAGACTTCTGTGTCATTGAATTGCAAGTGTGTAACATTCTTCCTACCTCTTGTGTTTGTTTTGAGTTTTTAAATGAAGTAATACGAGTAGTATTTTGCCTGTATGTGTGACTATGCACCTCTTGTGTACCTGGTCCTCACAATAGTCAGCCAATGGCCTCAGAACTTCAGAATTTGGAGTAATGGGTACTTGTGAGCCTGAATGTAAGCACTGGCAATTGAGCCCAGTTATTGGTAAGACCAACAACAGCTTTTCATTGCGGAGCCACCTCAACTGCCTTATGTTGCTCATTTATGACCAGCTATTCCAGTACTAATGTTTTCATCTGTCCATTTGTACCTGTTTGAACACAAATTCCCTTTTAGTAAGCTCTCATTAATATTAGAGTTTAAACTGGGACACTTCAGGTTTCTGGAAGATAGATACAGAACTGTATTGAATATATAATTTTTGTAGGAACTTCAGAAATGCCATGTAGTTCTTTGTATCTTTCTTAATTGAATGATTTTTGCAGCAGATAAAGGCCTTAACTTTACCTCATCTGGATGTCAGGAAATTTGTTTTGGAGGCCAGACAGGCTTCTAGCTCAATGAGATACACATACCTCTGCTTCCTGACTACTGGAATCAAAGTCATGAGCCAATACATCCTGCTTGTCCATAATTATTGTAGTTAGTAATTGTGCATACAATTTCTGTGATCTGCGGTCTGTACTGTTCATCAGCATCCTTGCCTTGCTTACTTTATGTCTGTTAATTGACGTTTCTCTTGGAAGGCTATATTCTATTCAAAAGGTGCAGAAATTATATGAACCTCCTCATTTAGTTTACTTCTAAAATGACCAGGTGAGTACATCAGAACTTCTCTGTCATGAGATAAGTCAGGGAAGATCCAGAATTATATGAATATATTGTCGATGATGTATACTTTTACATTGTTGCCACTATTGTGCTTTCTCTTATACCCATATTTGGGATGATTTAGAATTCTATCACCTATGATGATGTGAATGTGTACTTCACTCGGGAAGAGTGGGCTTTGCTGGATCCTTCCCAGAAGAGTCTCTACAAAGATGTGATGATAGACACCTACAAGCACCTTACAGCCATAGGTAAGACAGTGAATTTTCTTTCACTATTAAGGTAAAGGGGACATCTTTTGTTGATTTTTCTCAATGATGCTCTTATATAATTTCAATTGGAATCAGGGAGAATAAATCAATCATGTTTCTAATGTTCACTGAAGAGAGAAAGTTAAATTTTCCCTAATTTTCAGTAAAATATCAACTCTTTCTGGTATATATTTTAGGCTACAATTGGGAAGACCATAATATTGAAGAACAGTGTCAACGTTCTAGAAGATATGGAAGGTAATTATCTCATGGATGCTGATATAAATATGCCTGTGAAAAATTTTCAATGTGTCCCAGGAATTTCAAAGGAAAGCAATAGTGTAAAGAATCCAATATTCTAGAGTATTAAGGAATATTAAATTCTCCCAAACTCATGTTCCTCAATGTAAGCTATTTTCCTTATATTTTCAAGGCTTTTTGATATGAATGAAGGCAGTGAAACCTTTGCTAAACAGATATTACTGTAAAAAGGACTTTTATTCAACCCAGAAATCATGGTCTCCAAAGATTACTGCCCCTCTGTCTGCTACCCTAGGCCTGGGCAGGGCAGATTCTAGGTTTCATACAACCTACCTTAGGCCTAGCAGTTTTTTGGCTTCTGAGAATTACTGCTCAATAGACACACCCTATCTTATTCTTTCTGAGCTCATAGATGGCTGATACATTTCAGCTTTTCTGGCTCAAACTCCTCTCATAGCTTCCATATTAAATCTGGCTTTTCTGCTGTCACCTAATTGCTTTGTATAGTCTCAAACTAACTCCATCTGTCTTTTCCAATCTTCAGGTCTTTTTTATTCTCTGGCTCATTTGATCTTGACCTCAGTTCTCTCCTTCCAACCTGTCTTTCTATTACTTTCCCAGTAAAACTCCCTTCATCTTCATGTAGTACCCCTTAAGAAGCTCATTTCCATTCTTGTCTCGTGAGAGATGCATGTATCATATTCTGCCAAATATTTTTCTGATTCTGTCAGCTTTTCTGCCACTACTTTTTCTTCTAACTGATTTAGTGTGTCTGGTTTTATGTTGAGGTCTTTGATATAATTGGACTTTAGTTTTGTACAGAGTGGGTAGTATGGATCTATTTGCATTTTCCTACAGGTAGATATCCAGTTAGACCAGCACCATTTGTTGAAGGTGCTTGCATTTTTTACATTGTATGCTTTTGGATTCTTTGTCAAAAATCAAGTGACTGTAGGTGTGTGTTTTTTTTTTCTGAGTCCTTTATTTGGTTCCATTGATCCACCATTCTGTTCTTATGCCAATACCATGTAGGTTTTATTACTATGGCTATGTCGTATAGCTTGAGAACAGGGATAGATATACCTACAGACAAACTGTTGTTGTACTGGATCGTTTGGGCAATTTGGGTTTTTTTTCTTTTTCCATATGTAGTTGAGAATTGTTCTTTGCAGGTCTGCAAGATTTATGTTGCTATTTTGAAGGGAATTGCATTGAATCTGTAGATTGCTTTTGGCAGGATGGCCATTTTCACTATATTAATCCTATGGATCCATAAGCATGAGAGATCTTTCCATCTTGTGATATCCTCAATTTCTTTCTTCAGGAACTTGAAGCTTTTTCAAAGAGGTCTTTCACTTGCTTGTTTAGAGTCACACCAAGGTACTTTTTTATTTGTCGCTATTGTAAAGGGTGTTGTTTCACTAATTTCTCAACCCTTTTGTCTTTGGTATACAGGAGGGCTTCTGATTATTTTTCATTTATTTTGGATCCAGCCACTTTGTTGAAGGAGTTTTTCAGCTGAAGGAGTTCTCTGGTTGAATTTTTGGGGTAACTCATGTATACTATCATATCATCTGTGATTAGTGATACTTTGACCTCTTCCTTTCTTATTTGTATCCCCTTCTCTCCTTTAGTTGTCTTATTGCTGTAGCTAGGACTTCAAGTACTGTGTTGAAGAGATATGGAGAGAGTGGGCAGCCTTGCCTTCTCCCTGTTTGCAGTAGGATTGATTGAAGTTTCTCTGCCTTTAGTTTGATGTTGGCTATAGGCCTGCTGTATATTGTCTTCACTATGTTTACGTATGGGCCTGTATCCCTGATCTCTCCAACAGTTTAAATTTGAATGGGTGTTGGATTTTTGTCAAATACTTTTTCGGCATCTAAGGAGATGATCAGGTGGTTTTTCTTCTTCATTTTGTTTATATGTAGATTACATTTTGACTATGATGTGATTTGAGTTTCTATCCTGGCCCTGTCTATTGGTGTCCAGTAGGCCTCTTTTGTGGTAATGGACATCTCTTTCTTTAAGTTGGGAACATTTTCTTCCATGATTTTCTGGAAAACATTTTCAGGACCTCGGAGCCTGGAATCTTCTTTTCCATCTATTCCTATTATTCTTAGATTTTTTTCTTTTTTTATTCTTTATTAATTAAACTTTTTCCCTTTTTTATTCCCCCTGTGGTTCCCTCACTCCTCCTGTCCCAATCCCTCTCTTCCTTCACCCTCTGCATGCATGCTCCTCCCCAAGTCCACTGATAGGGGAGGTCTTCTTTTCCTTCCTTCTAATCCTAGTCAAATAGGTCTCATAAGGAGTGGCTGCATTGTCATCTTCTGTGGCCTGGTAATGATGCTTCCCCCTTTGGAGGAGGTAATTAAAGAGCAGGCCAATCAGTTCATGTCAGAGACATCCCTATTCCTATTTCAATGGAACAAACTTGGATACTGAACTACCATCGTTACATCTGTGCAGGAGTCTTAGGTTATCTCCATGCACAGTCCTTGGTTGGATTATCAGTTTCAGGAAAGACCCCTGTGCTCAGATTTTTTGTTCTGTTGCTCTCCTTATGGAGTTCCTGTCCTCTCCAAATCTTACTGTTTCTCACTTTTTTCCTAAGATTCCCTGCACTGTGCCCAAAGGTTGCCCATTAGTCTCAGCATCTGCATTGATAGTCTGCAGGGCAGAGTCTTTCAGAGGTCCTCTATGTCAGGCTCCTGACTTGTTCCCTCTTTTCTCCTTCTTCTGATGTCCATCCTCTTTGTCTTTCTGGATAGGAATTGAGCAGTTTAGGAAGAGTCTTCCCTCTGGATTATTTTCTTTAGGTGTATAGATTTTAGTAGGTTTATCCTATATTATATGTCTGTATGAGTGAGTATATACCGTGTGCATCTTTTTCCTTCTGGGATAGCTCAATTGGGATGATCTTTTCCCGATCCCACCATTTACCTGCATTTATTATGATTTCCTTGTTTCTTATTGCTGAGTAATAGTCTATTTTATATTACCTCTTTTGTGTTTCCATTCCTCCACTGAGGGGCATCGGGGCTGTTTCCAGCTTCTGGCTATTACAAATAAGGCTGCTACCAACATTGTTTAGCAAATGTCCTTATTGTGTACTTGAGCCTGTTTTGAATATGTGCCTAGGAGTGGTGTATCTGGATCTTGAGGAAGCGCTATTCCTAGTTGTCTGAGAAAGTGCCAGATTGCTCTCCAGAGTGGTTGTACAAGTTTACATTCCCACCAGCAGTGGAGTCGGGTTCCCCTTTCTCCACAACCTCTCCAGCATGTGTTGTCTCTTGAGGTTTTTATCTTAGCCACTCTGATACGTGTAAGGTGAAATCTTAAGGTCGTTTTGATATGTATTTCCCTGATGGCTAATGAGGTTGAGCATTTCTTTAAGTGTTGCTCTGCCATTCGATATTCCTCTATTGAGAATTCTCTGTTTAGCTCTGTACACCAATTTTAATTGGATTACTTGATTTTTTTTGCTGTTTAACTTCCTTAGTTCTTTATATAGATTTTGTCTTCTCAGAGTATCCTTGATTTCTTAGAATGATTGTGTTTTCAACTTTTCTGATTTTGCTTTTTCTTTGAGAGAAGTTTAAGTTGCTGCAAGTGTATCTGAAGTACCTGAGATTCTCCCTTCCATCTCATGTATTCTATTGGTGATGCTTACTTTTGTGGTTCCTGATGTTTTCTATAAGTTCTCCAGCTCCAGGGGTTTCTCTGTTTGTGTTTTTGTTATTGGTTTTAATTCTGTTTTCACACCTTGCACCATTTCCTTCATCTGTTTGAATGTGGATTTCTGTCTTTCTGTGATGGGCTCTATTTTTTGCTGGTGTCCTCTCTATATGGCACTAATTGTGCCTCTACTTGTGCCTCTCTTCATTTGGCTATGTTTGCCTGTATTTCTTTAAGAGCTTTCGTCATTTCCTCTTTATTTCCCTCCATTTGTGTGGTTATCCAGTGATAAATGGATAAGTATAGCTTCAAAATCATTTTCCTGTGTTTCTGATGAATTAGAGTATCCATTCATTTGGGGGGGGGTTGCTGGTGAAGCCATGATGTCCTGATTTTTGTTGGATGTGTTCCTAAACTGACCACTGGCCACCTGCCTATCTGTACTCTTCACTTTTTGTTCTTGAAGTCTGTAGTTCAGACTGGTTACATCTTTCTCTGGTATATGGAGTATTCTTCAGGAAGATGGGAGAGGTCCACAGGTTTGAGTGTGTGTGTTGGAAAATCCACAAGCATAGAAGCACAAATGTGGGTGAGCAAGCTTGTGCATGGAAGTGTGCCTTGAAGGACAGTGTGTTAAAGAGTGTAAATGCCTGGAATATGTTGCTGGGGATAGTGCAGGCACAAGTGTGGTTGTTTATGCTGCCAGAGTTGGCAGACACAATGCACGTGTGCAGATTCCCTGACTATCTCAGTATCCTACAGGCCACTGGTAGCTCTGCATAGGCTCCAGGAGTTTTTTGCCTGGAGTCCACTGGTAAATCTGCAGAACAGGGGCTTCCATGTTGAGAACACTGTCCCAAGAATACCAATGTTGTCCACAGTGGGTATGTGGGTGGGAGGGATCTGATGTCCGGTTGCTAGCATAGAGGGACCCTGGATCTGGGGCTCTACAGGCACTCATTTTAAGGCATGCTCAGAGCTCTTTGGTCTAATGAGAGAACACAGGGTTTCCCCCAGTTTTCTACTCCCAGATGTGTCCCTGCTTGGGCAAATGTGGGTGTAGGAGCTCTATCAGCTCAGTGGTGCTGCAGCTGCAAAACTTGGAAGCTGGTAAAACTGTCCACTAGGGGAGTCCAGCGACAGCTGCAGAAGTGGGAGGCAGGTATAGATGTCTGATGGGAAGCCTTGTGGAGACTCTACAGTGGTCTGCAGTCCTGGGTGGCCTGTACAGCCAGCTGCCCTCCACTTAGGGTCTGGACAGCTGGTACTGTCAATGGCTGGGAGGCTCTGAAAGGCCAATACAGTTGCTTGTAGACCTGGGACATGGAAGGCTGGTGTAGCCAGCAACTGCCGCTGAGGACTTAGGAGGCCTGCCCCTGCTGTCTTAGTCAGGATGCAGGGAGTGCTCTGCTAGGAGCTGCGGGGCACTGTGGGCTGCCTCAGCTAAGGAGAAGGGATACCTGACAAGGGAAAGTGCAGAGGGATCGATTGTTCCCACTCTCAGTTTCCAGAGGAGTCCTTGGATGACATGGATCTAAATGGTCTCAGCTCATGTGTTGTCCCCTCTCCCCAAGGAAGCCACAATGTAGATGTCCTGGCTTTAGCTGCCCCTCCACTCACCAATTTCAGAGTTTCAGATCCTCAGCCTCTCAGATATGATGTGTGCTGGTAGCTACCATCTTGGATCACCCATTGTTCTTTTTTTAATAAGTATACTTTTATCAAGTTTGACACAAGTCATGTGAGCATACAGATACAGAAAATAGAAACATAACTCTCTTTCCCAGAACAAATAGAAGATATGTAGTAGTTCTTCTTTTATTCAGACTTTCTTAATGTGGTGCAAGTTTATATTTAATTTATTGATCATTAATCATAAATAAATTATTAATAAAATGTTAGAGTATTCATTGTCTCCCCAGTAGCAGTGGTGATCTTGTAGGTCTCCATCATTACATCTGTGTGGAGGTACTTTAGGGAAGGATTCACCAAAGCTCACTTTTCCTGAGTGGGCTTTTTCCTGATGTATATTATCATAAGTTATTGCATTCTAAACTTCACTATACTTGTGTACAATAGAACACATTATAAGGACCATAGTATAAATTAATATTTGTTCATGTTTCCTACATTCATTATTAATAACCAATGAATCATAAACTTGTATCACATTCATAAAGTCTAGTCAGAGCAGGGGATTTTTAATAATTAATTACTTAATTAGTTTTCTAAACTCATTGAAAATAAAGTCAAATAAATCACACTACAAAAAAATCCCTATGATTACAGGCCCTCTGGAAATTGTTGTGTTTATGATGGTTCACTTTACAAAAGCAGTATGACTACAACTAAATGAATGCATTCACTGTGATAAAGCTGAGTTCTTCCAGGTCTTTTTAAATATGTGATGAACCACTTATGGAAAAATGATGCTATAAGTGAGGCATGTAATAAAGTTTCTTATGATCAAAGGTATCTTGTAGGGTACAAAACACCCACAATCAAGGGGGAAACTATGAATGTAAACGAAGGGATAAAATGTAAATATGAACCTTTATTTTACAATTATTCCAAATTGCAACCTTAATTTACACTGACAAATAGATCATCATTGTAATGATTATGGTAAAACTTATACATATCCTAATTATCTTTGCAGGAATGAAAGAACACATATTTATGGGAAACCCTATGAAAGTAACCAGTGTGGTAAAGCCTTCACACATCGCACAGATCTTCAAAGGCTTAAAAGGAATCACAGTGGAGAGAAGCCATGCGAATATTATCAATGTGGTAAAGGCTTTTTACAACACAGTAAACTCCACCTACATAGAAAAACACATGCTGGAGAGAAACCCTATGAATGTAATGAGGGTGAGAAAGTTTTTTTCCCAACATGGAAATCTCCAAATGCATAAAAGAACACAAACAGGAGAGAAACCATACCAATGTAATCAAAGTGATAAAGCCTTTGTATGTTGTAGTGATCTCCGAAAGCATGAAAGAACTCATACTGGAAAGCAGTCCTGTGACTATAATCATTGTTGTCAAGCGTTTTCACAACAGGGTAGTCTCCAAATGCATAAAAGAACACATACTAGAGAGAAACTTTATGAATCTAACCAAAGTAGTAATGCCTTTTCATGCCCCAGTAGTCTCCAAAGGCATAAGAGAACACATACTGGAGAGAAACGCTACAAATGTAGTCAGTGTGGTAAAGCCTTTTCACACCCCGGTAGTCTCCATGTGCATAAAAGAACACATACTGGAGAGAAACCCTATGGATGTAATCAGTGTGGTAAAGCCTTTCACACAACAGTAATCTCCAGGTGCATAAAAGAACACATACTGGAGAGAAACCCTACAAATGTAATCAGTGTGGGAAAGCCTTTTCACGATACAATAGTCTCCAAGTGCATAAAAGAACACATACTGGAGAGAAACCCTATGAATGTAATCAATATGATACAGCCTTTGCAAGTTGTAGTGGTCTCCAGAGGCATAAAATAATTCATACTTCAGAGAAACCCTAGGAATGTACTCAATGTGGTAAAGCATTTCAATATTGCTGTGATCTCCGAAAGCATGAAAGATTTCATACTGGAGTGATACTCTCTGAATATTACCAGTAAAGCCTTTGCATGTCACATTTTTTTTTCAAAGCCAAGAAAAAAAATCATACTAGAGAGAAAACCTTATGTATGTATTTAGTATGATAAAATCTTTGTTCATTTCTATAGGCTTCACTTTCATGAATGATTGATACTGAAGAGAAAGCTGATGAATGTGGTATAATTAGCAATTGACTGCATCTCACTACATAGCTTGAGGTGATATGAATATGTATATATAATTTGATGTTCCATGATTCTGTATGTTTCTGCTAATTATCCGTTTGTCATTTCATCTTGAAGTACTATGTTCTATAGGAAATATATAAAAGGTTCTAGATAATGTAACAGAAAGGATAGTTACTTAAAAAGAACCACTTCTGGTGTGTGTGTGTAAGGTTCATGGGGTTTGAGGCCATGGCAGATATGTACAGAGTGGGACACAACTTTGTCCCATCTCCTTTGGCCATCTAAATATGATGATTGAGGTCTGGTTGCCTGCTTTAGACAACCTGAGGACAAGCTGCCTCCTACTGTATTCTCTGTATCTACTCAGCTATGGTGAGTCAATTCTCCAGTTCTTCCCCTCTTCTTTTGTCTTCTCAGACATGTGTACTTGTCAGTCAGAATACCAAGGAGGCCACCACTTTGTGGTCTCAAATAGGAGTTTAAATCTCCTCAGTCCCCACTTTGTCATCCCTGTAATCTCTCTGCCTAGCAGGAATAAGGATATTCTGAATAAACATTCCTATATCTCCCTTGGGTGAATATCTAGTCAATCAATAAACTCCATGAAATTCTGATCTCTGGAATGTCATTGTTCAAAAGACCTATTCCTGTAGATGAGGTATTTTCTGCTCAATAACATTATGTCATTGTTTGAATACCTTGCAGAAGATAAGCTGAGCATGGAGGAGGAATTTACAGATGGGAAGTTTTTAATATGTGGCTTGGTGAGATTACTGAGTTGTTTATCTCTTGCCTGCTGTCTAAACCTATTAAACCTAAAGGATGAATTAGGTACCATATGTTGTACTTCACACCTGAGAGAAGCTGCTGAGGTGGCTTTTTGACAGAAGTGGATCTGGCTTCCAGGTTCTCCCAGCATCCCTCAATCCCTACCTTCTAAAAGGCATGATTGGCATACTCAACTTCTACCATTAACTTTCCAGTCCTGTAGAATGGGCTTGCTATCTCCCTGAGGCTCCTCCCCATATACCTAGATATTTTGTTTTCTTCTATATACTTTTCTTCTCTCACTCTTTCTTTCTGTGTTTCTTTTCTCCCTTTCTGTTTACTCTCTGTGTGTTCTCTCTTTATTTCTTTTGCTCCCTTCCTCTCTCTGGTCACATTTATGTTTTCTGCGTGGGACCTTTAATGCAATTCCTTAGGAGCTGGGAAACCTCTGAGAACTGTTTGCAATAAGTCTGCTTTTAAATGCATTATCATGTCTGCAATTACCAAATTTCACTTGTAGGAAGAAAGATAAAGTGAAAACTTATATATTCATCACTGGTCAGAATTAGTCACAATGAAGAAATATGTTAATATGTTTCCAGGTTTCGTTAATAATTTGTGTTTTAACCATTTTTTTTTCTTTTTTACCTACCCCCTTATCGGTGGACTAGGGATGGTGCATATGGGAAGATGGGGAGTGGGTGAGAATGGGTGGATATGGAAGGGGATACAGCCAGGACACAAAATAAAGAAATCGTAAGAAATAAATAATTAAAGATGATTTCATTGTCAATCATTGATTTCTTTTTTTGTTTGTTTGTTTGTTTTTTATTTGAAAGAATAGTCTCACTCTGAGTCTCAGGCCTACCTGGAAGTTAATATACATACTAAATCTGCTTACCTTGCCTTCTTAGTATCTGCAGTATAGTTGGGCACGGTCTTCCTCAGTAACTCAGTTCTTTCAATGGGCTTATTGAGAATGAATCGCTGAGTTCAAATGGTCATAGTAGGAAGGACACAGGCTCTGGTCTTAACTCCATTAAGAGAAAAAAAATCTTTGTTCAATTACAGTTGTTTGGTTTAAAATCCTCTCCTATAATTATAAAGAAAAATGATATTTTTTTCTTTAACATTGAGTTTTTATCACTCATCATAGTAAATCCGAGTTCTGTCCTTATTCAACAAAGAGTGAACAGGTGCCTCACAGACATAAGTATGTATACTTATGTGTAACCACTCATTACACTCATCCCAATATTCTACTAAGTCACTGAGGTTGAAACCACCTAAGCCAGGCTTGGTAACACAGGCCTATAGTCATGGTGTTTAGAAAGAGGAGGCAGGAACTTGAAGATTTCAATGTCGTCCTAGCAAATATCCAAGGTCAATGGTATAATGGGAGGTCCATAATAGAAACGGAGACTGATTGGATAAGACCAATGTCCATAGTCCTCCCTACAGCCCCACAATATCCAGGCCATGCCAGCACCATGTGTTACCTAAGGAATTTGCCACCCCTTGCTTGCTAATGTTTCCTGTCCAAGACAGGTCAGGTCACTTCAGAGTTAGACTTATTTTGGGCATTGAAGATTAGAACACTCTTGGAAGTGGGAGAATGAGCCTCAGGCAGTGGTGAGTTCCTTATTTATATACCTTATGGAAAGGGTTAAGCACAAAAACCCTTACCCACACAAGCCATATAAATGGACTAAGTTTTGTTTATATACATCGATCCATACTTATTCACAGATTCTTTTTTAAGACATTGGAAGGAAAGAATTTGAAATGGGGTGGAGAAAGGATAAAAATAGGGGAAATGATGTAATATATTTTAATTAAAATCTGTAAAATTAAATTCAAATAAAAATTGGTTATAGAGGGCATAGGAGTTAATAGCTCTGGGTGTTGTTATAGAAGACAGGTTCCATTTCAGGAATCACAAGCTAGATAAGCATAAGCTGTAAATGCATCCCGAAGGGATCTGATGTCCTCTTTGGCCTTTGCAGTTAAGACACACAGACAGGTGAATGGAAAACATCCAAATAAAAGAAACACATACAAAGCTTTAAAATGTTGCTTTCTAAGGGCTGATGAGATGGCTCTGTATTTAGGAAAACTCACTCAGGACTTCACAAAAGATAAGGCTGAATCCTATCTTCCATGGACACAGCCTCCCTGTTCTTCTGACTGAGAGATTCACACACAGACTGGGGCCCTTAGATACCTGTAACATATACATCTTCCAAGGGGCTCAACACAGTCCCAGACCCTTTGGGTGATTGTTCTCTATCTCTCACACACATACATACACTTTCAAACATGCACATATCTCCATGAACTCCACCAGCACAGTGCCCTCACATGTCCCCATTACTCAGAAAACAGAAGATTTTGTGGTGACAGCTCTTTCATCAGGTTGTCCTTCTCACCATATTCTTTTTGAAATGAAGCCATACTTAGACTCCAGAGAGTGACACACCCCACCCAATGATTCCATTATCTCTTAATTTTTCTCAGTCAGTTCCATTAGCTGAGCACCAAGCTTTCAATTACATAAGCATATTGGGCCATCATCATTCAAATCATCATGTAACCTCTAGCCAACTTTTCACAGAATCTATTTTCCACTGAATCTTCCTTACCTTGACCTCCATGACCTGTATTTCTCTCGCTACTCCCTTCTTTCAGTACTTCCTGGAATAAAACATTAAGCTTCATGTTAATCATAAAGTGGCTTTTGATATCTAGATTTCTTATATATTGTGTAATGGTAAAAACAACAGTACTTGGATTTTCTGACAATGACAAGCATATTTTGAGGGTACAAATTTTGTTCTTCCTTTCTTCTCTGTTGCTGTCATTAACTCCACTAATGGAAAATGACTCAGGTGATAAGTTGGTTTCTTTGGCTGACGCTGGCAGGCCCCAAACATTGAGGGAGCTCAGGAAAGAAACTCAGGCTATCAAATGAAGGCATGGATTATGGTGGAACACTTTTGTTGCTATGTTCTTTTACAAGGTCACTGTCTACTTCTATGTAAATTTTCTTAACCAGCCCAGGCCACGTGTTGAGATAAATTTCGACCATCAGTGCCTGGGGTTTACCACTGAATTCACAACCACTGTATTCACCCACAAACATAGCCACAAGTGATTGTCATTTGGGGAACCCCCAGTTGGTACTACCTCAGATCATGCTAAGCTATGTAACATTGACAGCTAAAGCCAACGAGCACACACAGACAAGGTATAAGAATTTTTAACAATTTAAAACCAATGTATTAGCCATCTCAATCATCTTAGTAGGAAAACCACAAGCTAACACAGCAACAATTGAAAAACGCAGATATGCCAAGAAATGGGTTACTGACTTTTCAGGAACTGAGATTTTTTTTTTCCCAGATAGAGAGGCATTCATCTCTAGAGTTTTCTCCAGACATGGGGCAGATCAGAATAGCCTTCTATGCTTCTCCTGTTAATCTCTGGTTTCTACAGATGCAGCTACACAGATGCTTGTAAGAAATAAGTGCTGTCTATGACATAAATGTGTTGCCTGATTTTCACTGCTTCATCTTTACCAGGCTGCTTTGCCTGGCCTGAGGATGAGGAAGAGTTCAGTCTTGATATGAATTGATGTGTCAGTGCTGGAAAGAGGCTCCCTTATTTGAGGACAAGGGGAAGGACAAATAGGGTGAGAAGGAGCCACAGGAAGGAGAGGAGGGAGAGGACTGTGATTGGGATGTAAAATGAATACAAAAATTAAAAAGAAATATAAAAAGAAATATCAACCATGAGTCTTTTCTCTCAAAGAGTGTAAAACTTGTATTTAACATATGGAATTCAAATCTCAACATGTCCTCCATCCAGCATAATATTCTTCCTTCCCAGGAACATGTCTGAATTCTAGTTGTTTGATGACCAGGATCAGTGACCTTTCTTTTCCTGGAGCAGTGTCTTCCTTCCCCTTCCTCCTTCTTTCCATATGCACCAGTTCCTTTCATACTCACATTGTAAAGGAGATTATGAAGTCTGACCACAAATTTTGAAGAAAAAATTCAGTCACCATCACATTCCTTAGGATAAATCAAAGTACATTTGCTATTGAGGAACTGTTCTTCTCCCAAATAGGTACGTTCCCTTTTAACAAGCACATCCTCCTGATGAAGTAAAAAGGTAGTCTTGTCCAGGCAATTATTTGTAGCAATTCATATTTTAGTGTGAGAAGGTAAGTCAATTAAGGAAACACCTGAATCATCCTCTGAAGATAAATGCCTCCCACCAGCTTCTGTAATGGCCTTGTACCTTGAGAATTCTCCATCTGAGTAAAGGAACCCATGGGGTGCAGGTCTTTAGACATTACAGTGACTGTGGTCCAAGGAAATTAGCAGGGCCGCAAGAACCATCTGTGCATACACCAAAATTAAGAAATGCTGTGGGGAACCAAAAAGTCCTGTTTTGGTAATTGGGTCATCTCAGGGTTGAGACATGTGCTTCATATGAAATTTGGGTGCAAGAAATCTTATAAAAAGACATTCAGCAAAATGTAAACCAACATGGGTGAGCCACCAAGGTAGAGATAGCTCTAGAGAAAAAGAAAGTAGAAACAAACTGAAGAGAGAAATCATTTCTTGTTAGCACAGGGGAGCCAACTCCTCCTGCTCTGTGACAGGCTTCCTTCATCTCCCCTGCCCTACCCTGACTAGGGAGAGATTGAACACTGCAAGTGTTCCAACGTAGGGTTTTATCCAGGCTTCATACTTTAGTTCAAGTCTCTATCCTCTGTGTGTGTGTCATTATCTGTAATTTCCCTCCCTACCAGTCCTCACAGAAAAAGATGGCAACATTTAGGTCAGCTCTGCAGTCAATGGCAGTCTCTTGGGGTGGTTAATTTTGACTGTCTTCAATGCCATAAGGCAATGCTTTTCTGAGCAAAAGTGACACACACACACACACACAAACAAAATGCCAATATTTTACTTATGATAAACTATTTCAGAAAGCGTGTTTCCCAAAGTATTAAATTCCAGATCATGTAAAAGGTCCCAGATTTATCTGAGCTCAGCCCTGTCACAGTCAACCACAATACAGTGGGGTCTAGAAACCTCTTGTACCTGGGGACTGAGGAGGTAAAACCCCTGAATGACAAGGCTTTGCTTCCACAGTTGCAGTTCCTATGCTAAAATATGTGGACTCCACAGTTTCTGATTGAGACAACAGAATTCTTTCCTTTGTTCCATGCCTAATTACCCCAGCCATAGAAATCTTCTCCTCCTGTATCCAAGACAAACTAACATGGTTTTATAAAGAAAAGGGAGTCTGACTGGAGTCATCTAAACCATGTATCCCACAGGGCCATGTGACTAATGAGTGTTGAGCTCACCATCCATTGAAGGTGAGCTAACTCTTCTTACGATTTTGTTGCTATGAAAACATGCGGTGACCTTGGATGCACATAGAAAGGAAAAAGATTGAATAGGAGCTGGCTGACATTTGCAGAGGTTTAGTCCATGATTACCATGGAGGGAAACATGGCAGTGGGCAGGCAGAGATGGGGCTGCAGAAGGAGCTGACAGTTCTAGATCTTGATCAGCCAGCTGCAGAGTCACCGTAGGCCTGCTTGAGCATATGAGAAGTCAAATCCCACTTTCCCAGTGACACACTTCCTCCAACAAGGCCATACCCCCTCCAACAAGGCCACACTACTCAACCTTGGCACTGCCAATGTGTCAAACATTCAAATACATGAACCTGTCTGGGCCATTCTTTTTCAAACCACCCCATTGATCTTGAGTACAATGGAATCATTTGGTTTGATCTTATTTTGGCTAGTAACCTTACCACCATGGAAGAAACCATGAATTTGCCATGCTTTTATTAACAATTTCATAAAAAGGTAAATGCCATGTGACTTATTGTTATTGTTGCATAGAAGAATTTGGAGGCATTCATAAACTTCCTGCTGTCATTGAACTCTCTGGGTATCACCTGATTTTTACTAAACATGTGACTCTGAGAGACCAAAGAATTTTGGGTATGGGTTTAAAGTTAAAGCACAAGCCTGAAGGAAAGCCAGCCAGGTGCAGACAAGTCCGGCCACCTGGGGAAAGGAACAAGCTTCACTACATTCTTTTCCTCCCCACTAGAGATTCAGTTGCTGGGAAACTGCCTATGCATTCCTTTCTGTAACCCAGATTCTGATGCCTCTAAAGGTTGACTTAAAGAGTTTTCCTTCATCATGAGTTGGCTCCTGTAACAAGAAGCAGGCATGTAGGCTTGATGTCAGAGAGTAATCCTTCTCAGTTGGTGGTGCCATTTGGGAGGAATTCAGAAATGCTGTCCTGCTGAAGTAACATGAGGTGGGCTTTGAGAGTTTACATCCCCACAGCATTTCCAGTTTCCTTCTCTGCTTCATGCCTCAAGAAGAAGATGTGAGTTCTTCAGCTGCCAGATCTGAAACTTGCTGTCACACCACTTTCATAGTGATCCCATTTCCCTCTGGAACCATGAGCCAAGGGAAACTATTGTAAAAAGTTGCCTTAGACACTGTGTTTCCTCACAGAAACAGAAAAGGCAATACTGAATACCCACAAAAAATACCTGGGGCCTAGGTCCTCTCCATGCAGAGTTCTTGGTTGATTCATCAGTCTCTGCAGGCCCCCTGGGCCATGATTTTTTGGCTCTGTTGATCTCCTTGTGGATCTCCTGTCACCTCCAGGTCTTTCTCTCTCTGCCTTCTTTCATAAGATTCCCTGCAATCTGCCCAAAATTTGGCAATTAGTCTCAGCATCTGCTTTGATACCCTGCTGACTAGAGTCTTTCAGAGGACCCTATGGAGGGCTCCCGTTCTGTTCCCTGTCTTCTCCTATTTTCTATGTCTATCCTGTTTGCTCTTCTGAATGAAGATCAAGCCTCTTCCCTAGGATCCTTGTTGTTTACCTTCTTTAGAAATCTGTGTTTTAGTATTTTTATCCCATATCATATGTCTAATATCCACTTATAAGTAAGTATATACCTTGGTGTCTTTCTGCTTCTAGGTTACCTGATTTAGGATCATCTTTTCTTGTGCCCTCCATATGCCTGAAAATTTTATGATTTTCTCATTTTTAATGGCTGAGTAATATTCCATTGTGGAAATGTACCACAATTTCTTCATCCATTCCTCTGTTGTTGGACAACCAAGGTATTTCAAGAAACTTGCTATTATGAATAAAGCTGCAATGAATATAGTTGAACAAAATGTCCTTGTTGTATGGTTGAGCATCTTTCAAATATATACCCAGGAATGGTCTAGCTGGATCTTGAGGTAGCACTATTGCTAATTTTCTGGGAAAATGCCAAAGAGGTTGTACATGTTTACAAAGAGGTTGTACATGTTTACATTCCTGCCAGCTATGTCAGAGAGTTCTCCTTTCTCCACATCCTCTTTAGCATGTGTTCTCACTTGAGTTTTTAAACTTAGTCATTCTGATGGGTGTAAGGTGGAATCTCAGGATTGTTTTGATTTGCATTTCCTTGATGACTAAGAATGTTGAGCATTTCTTTAAGTGCTTCCCTGCCATTTGATAGTCCTCTGTTAGAATTCTCTGAGTAGCTCTGTACCCCATTTTAAAAACTGCTTTGCTGTTGTTTAACTTCTTGAGTTCTTTGTATATTATGGATATTATCCCTCTATCAAATATAGGTTGTGTTTAGCTTGTCATTTTGTTCTGATGACAGTATCCTTTGCTTTACATGAGATTTTCAGTTTCATGAAGTCCCATTTGTTTACTTTTGCTCTAAGAGTCTGTGCTGGTGGTGTTCTGTTCAGGGAGTTGTCTCCTTTGCCAATGAGTTCAAGGCTCTTTCCTAACTTTTCTTTTAAGAGACTTAGTGTGTCTAGTTTTATGTTGAGTTCTTTCATCCAGGTGGCCTATAGTTTTGTGTAGGGTGAAAAGTACAGATGTATTTGCATTCTTCTACATGTAGACATCCAGCTAGACCAGCACCAATTCTTGAAGATGCTATTTTTTTTCCATTGTAGGGTATTGTTTTCTTTGTCAAAAATCAAGAATCTGTAGGCATGTGGGTTTATTTCTGGGTCTTCTACTCGATTCCACAGATCTACCAGTATGTTTCTATGCCAGTACCAAGCCTTTTTTATTGCTATTGCTCTATCATACAGCTCAAAAATAGGGATGGAGATAGCTCCAGAAGATCTTTTATAGATTCTATTTCACCAAAGTCTATGAGTCCGTTTTTTTTTCAGTGTATTAATCCCCTTGAGAATCCCAAAATTGAGAATTGTAAAACCCTGTTTACTATTGGTTGACCCCTAATACACACCTTTAATATGAGAATGTTCTGTTTATTGTAAACATATGATTATAGAGTGGTTCACCTAGCCATAGCACAGATCTTTATTCTGAGAGTCCTCTGTATCCTGGATCTAAAAATTAAGATTATACAAAATTCAGACAGATTCTCAGAACAAGGTTTGCAACCACATATGGGGAATACAGAAATCAGCACTTGAATTACACAATAACCTTATGCCTACCAAAAACATAGAGAAGAAACCTGTGAGCTTCCTGTAACTCTTTTTTATATTTTCATATATACTGCAGATGATAATTATCATTTTACTCAGTTCATATACTGTTAAACAGCTAGTTTGTTCACCAAGGTTTTAATACTTTTTAAATAGTTCTGGATAGTATTATAGATTGCTTTCTAAACATACACTTAATTTTCAAGATTATACCAATTAAATTGTTTTGAATTCTGCTTTAATGACAGTCTCTTTAAAACACAGTCATGATATTCATGGTCCTTGATCCTAACATTAGAGTTAATTTTTATTTCTTCCATGGTATAGAATTTTACCTTTTATAATTACATATGACATATATGTAATATATATATATATATGCATATATATATTTAGAGAGTGTCTGGTTATTTTGTAATAAGTTTTACTGCATTTTAACTGTCAGGTTTCATTGGTCTTCTATGAGGAAGACAACGGATACAAAGTTTGTAGAAATGTAGAAATCAGAATGCACTCAATATTTACGGTGGCTTATCAAGTTGAATGCTTTAAATTCTTTTTGTAAAGTCCATGACCTCACTCTCCTGGAATAATTGGCTAGGTTTCTAATACCAGACATGTTTTCCATTTTCTTTGTTGAGTTTTAAGTTCCATTGAACAGGTGTTAGCTACCATCAAGATATGAGTGCCGCTATGGAAAACCATAGAGATATCTTGCCATGTTAATTACTGTTGTAGTTTATAGTTACAGCTGTGTAACACTGTTGGTTGCTTGCCGACATTATAAGCCCACATAAAAACATCCAGTGCTATGAAAGCTAGTCTTCATGCAGGAGGCTTTCAGGTCAAACCCAACTTGACTTCTCTGAGGCCTGTTTCTGAAGTCCATGTTGGCTTCAAGAAATGGGGGCTTGCCTTCAAACTCTGGAATAGAACCAAAGGTAACAGCAGCAACCTAAGGGTTTTTCACATGCATAGGACACTGTTCATCTGAAAGAGAATTTTTTCCATGCATGGCACTGGTGCTTTTATTACATAGTAGTCTATGTCCTCTGTGGGGAACATAGGTGGCCCATGTGTCATAACTTTTTACAAACTATATGTATGTTTACATAGACACATACACATGTCTTAGAGATGTCTTATTAACGACATTCTTTCTGCCAGGAAATGCCCTCAACTTTCTCAAGGTCACTATAGCTATGCATTTTTCAGCTTTATTCATCTTTTCAAAAAGGCAACTCTTGTTTTCTCTCTTTAAATTGCATTTTCTTTAAATGCATCATAGCTCTAATCTCTTATTTTTATTTAGTCCCTAGTGTTTCTTAGTAATTACAATGTTATTTTTTATTTTTGTAAGTGCTCTGCATTATTTACTTCAATATAGAAAATTATCTCCTATAGCCCAGGCTTGTCTCATGCTATGTAATTGCAAATAGCCTTGAGTACCGAGACCTGTGTCTGCTTCATAGTGCTGAGAAGACAGTCCTGAAACTTCTTCCAGGCTGGGCCTTACTGGGCAATGAGAAGAAAAAGTAGGCCAGTGAATGAGAGTCCTCCAACCTCTCTGGCCTTTATTGGAGCCTTACAAATGAAGAAGTAACTGTGTAAGAAGTGAGATAACTGACCAGTATTGGAGCTTTTGTAGTCACAGCACTCAAAAGGTAGGGCAAGAAGAGGGAGGAAGCTTTCATGCTTTGACAGTAGTTGACATTAACAATATGAAGTGAGGTAGTCAATTATAGATGATCAGTAAATGTCCTGATTGGCCATTTGTGTGCTCTAGAGCACAGGTATTCAAGAATCAGAATAAAGAACTAACCTTCTCAAGAGGAAGACATGCCTGCTTTAAATTGTATATCACATGGGGATTTGTTGTTGTTGTAGTTTTGGTTTTTTGTTTGTTTGTTTGTTTGTTTTTGCTTTTCTCCCAGGGATGTCTAATACCTACCAGGTGAAATGTAGCTGCAGTTTCAGTGACCCCACTGTAAAGGCACACGATAACAATGTCATTTGCTTTCTTAAAATCTTTCTTTAATTGTCAGCATTTTTGGCAGCCTTCCTCCTGTGGACAGATGGTTCACTCCACTGAAAGATGAGTAATGGGTTGTTCAAACTATCCACCTCGATTTCAGGTGGAGGAGAAGGGGAAGTGATTCCTGAGTGCTGGAAGACAGAAGGGTAGGCTATTAGACAACAGGCACAAATCTACTGACAAAGAAATTTCTGCAGATCTGGAAAAGGTGTGGCCCTGATTCTCCCCATATGGACCCAAATTTCAAGTCATGGACCAAAGGTGTCTGCCAGGAGCATAGGCTTCTCCCGAGTCAGCTTCTTCCCTAAGCCAGGTCCTCATTGCTTTTGTAATTAGCCAACATGCATTCATTCCTCCTGGGCGATGAAACATTATGCTTTGTCTCTTCAGTACACTGTGACCCTATGGGAGGGGCTCATGTCGCTCAAGCCTCACTGGCCAATCAGGACTTCCAGGCGAGGCCTGTAATCAGAGGAAGGGGAGGGTTTTTCCTGGCGGTTTGTTGCAGGTTCGCTTTGGAAGCTGAGCTTTGAGGAGTGTTTGGCACCCAGTGGTCTGAGCTCAGCTACTGGGTCCTGTGAGGGGATTTCAGGCGACTTCCAAAGCAGCGACATGGTGAGTGTGTGGCCGCCGCCGCCAACGTGGTGGTGGAGTAGGAGGCTGAAGAGATGGAGCTGGTGTGGATTGTCTTTCCTGGGCTGGATGGAAACCGGCATCAGTTGCTTGTGAGGTCCTTTGTCCTGGCCTTAGGAATGCTGAGCTATCTGAGTCCCACGTGTTAGAAGTGGGATGGACTGTGAGCAGACTGCATGTGGGGACCTGGGCACTGTTAAGAATGAAATCCTGGGACAAATGGCTGAGTTGCCTATTTAACAATTCAGAGCAGAATTAGCTACCAGGTTTGCCCAGTATCGTTGAGTTCCTACCTGTTTACAGGCTATGGCTGGCATACACTGCCCTCTAGCCCAGGGCTCGGGCCCTTAACCCAGCTGCCCTTCTTTCTGTTATCTACCCAACTTGGTTACCTGCTCTATTTCATCTATTATTTACTGTCATAGTCTCATGGTTGGGCGTGCCCCTCTCCTCTCCTCCCTCTCCTCACATGGCTCACAGGTGCCTTTCTATGTATAATAAACTTTCTCCCCACCATACCAAGGAAGAGTCATGTCACTTAATTTTTATTTTTTCATTCACCTACCATTTGCCACTCCTTTCTTTCAAATTCATAGCTCTTTAGGCTTCAGTTGTTGTTACTGTTTGCATTTGACTGAGGGGTGATGCAGGAATTATCAGCTGTGAGGTAGAGATAGCTGCATTGGACAGTGAGAGGGTAATGAAATGTATACATGCAGGACCCTGTGACTTGTAAAATAAACATGTACCCTGGGAGAGTGGAAACATTTATTAAACTACTAAATTACTAGGCTGAGGCTCTGTGTGCCCTAGGGCAGAGCTGAAATGGTTTGTGCTGTCTGAGTCCCCTTAACTCTATTCCTCCAGTAGAGGATCTGCCAGAGCCCTGAGGCCCAAATGCTTGGTTTAAGCAAATGATGATGGACTCTGGGGAAGCTACACAACCAGGAAGGAGGACCAGTACAAAGTACATTGCAGAGTCTTTCCTAGATTCTTCTCTGGTGCTTCTAAAGTGATCAATATCCAGGACCACAAGGTATGCCATGGAGACCATGGGGTTCATTGATGCCAGTCCCAGGAAAGCTGGTCTGCTGAGCTAGAGAGTCCCATGTGTTAGAAGTGGGATGGACTGTGAGCCAGTATGTATGTGGTGACCTGGGCAGAGGCCCTTGCCCTGTCAGCCTTTTTGAGTGTGGATTCCCTGGAGAGGATGAGACTCTACAGCTCTGTCCTGTGAAGGGGACTTTCCTTCTCCTCTTATAGTTGTCCTTGCGGTTTAGCACTGTCTTCTGTGTCTTTCCAGGTCTATGTTATGTCACTCAGGAAGACCTTTTCTTGTTGCATCCATTTGCGTGCAGATTTCATGCTTTCCTTGTTTTTAATGGCTGGGTAGTGTTCTATTGTGTAAATATTATCAGGTTCATTACCCATTCTTCGGTTGAGAGGCATATAGGTTGTTTCCAGTTTCTGGTTACTAGAAATAAAGCTGCTATGAACATGGTTGTGGAAATGTCCTTGTTGGATGATGGAGCATCTTTCATGTGTATTCCCTGGAGTGGTATAGCTGGGTCTTTACATATGTCTTTTCCCAGTTTCTGAGAAAATGCCAGAATGATTTCCAAAGTGGTTGTACAAGTTTGCTCTCCTACCAGCAATGGAGGAGTGTTCACCTTTCTGTACATCCTTGCCAGCATGTGTTGTCACTTCAGGTTTTGATCTTGGTTATTCTGAAAGGTGTAAGATGGAGTCTCAAAGTTAATTTTGATTTGCATTTTTCTGATGAGTAAGGATGTTGAGCATTTCTTTAAGTGCTTATGCACCATTCAAGATTTCTCTGCTGAGAGTTTTCTATCCCTGTGTCCCATTATTAACAGGATCATTTGGTTTGTTGGTGTTTAATTTCTTGAGATCTTTAATATAATTCTGGAAATTAGCCCTTTGTCAGACGGAGGATTGGTGAAGACCTTTTCTCAATCTGTAGTTGGCCATCTCCTGGAAATAATAGTGCCCATTGCTTTACAAAAGCTTTTGAGATTCAAGATGTTCCATTGATTACTTGTAGATCTTAGAGTCTGCACTACAGGTGTTCTGTTAGGAAGTTGTTTCTTGGACCAGTAAGTTCAAGGGTGTTACCCATTTTCTCCTCTGGCAGATTTTGGGAATCTAGCTTTATGTTTAAGTTGTTGATCCACTTGGTCCTGACTTTTGTGCAGGGTGAGGAGTATGGATCTCTTTGCATTTTTCTATATGTGTTCATGTATTTGGAGCAGCACTATTTGTCGAAGATGCTGTCTTATTCCATTGTATGGTTTTGGCTCCTTTGTCCAAAAGCAATTGTGCATAGGTGTGTGGGTTTATTTCTGGGTCTTTGATTTGTTTCCATTGATCACCCAGCCTACTTCTATGCCAGTACTATGCTGTTTTTATTACTATTACTCTTAGTATATCTTGAAGTCAGGTATGGAGATACCTCCAGTAGTTCATCTCCAGACTTTGGAACAGTCTTACATCTGATGAAATATGTCCAGGAGAACCCAAATGGGTTCTGGCTTTCAGATGTAGCCTCACAGTAGTGGGTATTTCAATGAAAGGGCACAGACACAGGTGAACTGAAGGTTGAGGCATGGGATTTTTTTGGTATCAAAAGTATTGCTTTGGAATGAAATGAGCAGGAATGCCACAATTTAAGCAATGGAAAGAACACAAAATGTGACAGGTTTTTTTTTTTTTTTCAACTAGGAAATATATTTGATATTACTGAGAGCAAAACTGTAAGCTTTCCTTTTTCAAATACCTACTTTATACTTGGTTCTTAAATACCTCTACCTCCCTTTCACTCACCACCCCTTGTTAGGAGAGAAAACAGTACAGACAAGGAATGCAGATTTCCAGCTACTTAATGCTGATTAGGGTTCTTTAGTGCAATAACTGTCTTACTTGTGTGGGTACCAGGACCCCACTGAAACAGCAAAAAACAAATGGCACTGTTTGTTTAAATCTCATTGATTTGGGTTTTTTGGAAGAGCAGCCAGTGCTCCTAACCTAAGCCATCTCTTCAGCCCTTTATTTGGATTCTTAAACCTCTATCTCCCTTACAACCCTTATTCCTTCCAAAACCCCCAATTGGTAAAGGAGAGAGAATGCTAGAGGGGAAAGAAACAGAGGTCTCTTTAACTACTTCCTGTGGATTAGGGTGGTCAGGATCTTTGGGGCAATACCTCTTAGTCACCAGGATATCCAGCAGCCCACAAACCAGCAATGGCAAACAGAGTAGCAGTGTGGGTGAACAGCATCAGGAAGAGCAGCAGCTTCTTTCTTCTTCAAAGACCCAGTGTCCTCTCATGGCTCTGCATGTATACCCTCTCCAGAAGACTCAGAACTAAACTATGTGCAGGTGGCAAAACCACAGCCCTGCTAGAGCACGAGAAAATCATGAGTAACAGCTGTGGGCAAACTGAAGCAGCTTCTTGCTCCACACCTGGGGATAATAGAAAAAAAAATCACATAACATGAGTGGGATTTTAAAGAAACAAAAATATTTAATACAATTGCTGATGCTATTAATTTGGATATTTCCTTTCTGTCTTTTATTTAGTTTAGGTAAGGGTTTATCTTGTTTGTTTTTCGCAAAGAACCAACCCTTTGTTTCATTGTTTCTTCATCTTCTCCTTCTACTTTATTGATTATATGTGCAAGTGCTCTTTTCTTGTGTGGGGATTTTGTTCTTAGTTTTCTGTTAGTTATCTCAAATTTCAGAAAGTGTGTTGGCGGAGTGTTACTTTTTTAATGACCTGCTTGGCTAGTGTATTCATGGTGTTAGGCTTTCTGGGATGGTATGGAGTGGATGGTGCCATATGTGTTCTGTTGGAACACTCGGGAAGATCCTGAAAATTGAGAGTGATGTAACAAAGGTAGTGGAGAAGATCCCTGGTACACTGCCTTGGTCTCTATGCAAGCATGGCCTATGGTTTACCTGAAGACTTGGGAGTGAGATCCCGGAATCAGAACAGAGAGTGGAAGTGTGTAATCCACGGGAGACTTGGACACAGGAAAGGGGAGCTGCCACTGCTGTTCTTTTGGAGTGCTAGGGGCATTGAGAATTGAGTCTTCAATAACAGAGAGTGGAAAAGGTCCACAGAATCAAGTAGGAAAATACCATTGAACATTTATTTCTCCTTTGTGTGCTTCTTTGGAGGAAGGTATGAAAGGTTTTCTAGGAGGAAATTGTCTAGATTCCTTACTGGAGATTAGATTTGAGTGTCTATGATCTCAAACCATTTCCTTTTGTTTCTGTCTACTGTCTTGTGATTGAAACTTATCATTCTGTTTCCTTCAATGCTCACATGGTCTTCTTTGTTATCAAGTCTATCTCTAAATCACAAGAAAGAGACAAAGAAATTGCTATTCATTGCTAACCTATTTTGGTATCCTGAGGTTTTTACATTTTTAATTTTATTGTTTTTGAAGACCAAGTTTTTGTGTTGATTTGGCTGTCCTGGATGTAGGAATGCAATCTATCCCAGCCTCAAACTTAAAAGTCCACCTCATATTTGCTCCAGAGGGCTAGTATTCAATGTGGCCCAATAGGCCTGGCAGTTTTTCTTTTGATATGTTGGCTGATGTGGTATGTAGCTTTTTGTACATGTCAAGCATATGCTACCATCCTGATCTTCATCCATATCCACTCTTGAATTCTGATATTTGGCAGAGTATATTCTGTTTCTAAGGATTCTTGTATTCATAACATTAATACTGACTGAGATTTGTGAGTCATTGGATTGCAGGTGTTTCTCATTCTTCCTGCCTCATGTGTTTGTTTTGTTTTAACTGAGTGAATATGAGTAGTATTTTGCCTGTATGTGTTACTATGCACGTCTTATGTAGCTGATCTTCACAATAGTCAGCAGCTGACTGGCCTCAGAACTTCAGAATTTGGAATAATGGGTAGTTGTGAGCCTCCATGTAAGTACTGGCAATTGAGCCCAGTTGTTGGCAAGACCAACAAGAGCTTTTCATTACTGAGCCACCTCAACTGCCTTATGTTCCTCATTTATGACCAACTATTCCAGTACTGATGTTTTCATCCGTCCATTTGTACCTGTTTGAACAAGCATTCCCTTTTACTAAGCTCTCATTAATATTACAGTTTAACCTCGGACACTTCAGGTTTCTGGAAGATAGATACAGAAATATATTGAATATATAATTCTTTGTAGGAACTTCAGATATATCACAGAGTTTGCAGTATTTTTTTTTTGAATGATTTTTGTGGTGGATTTAGGTCTTAAATGTACCTCTGCATGTCATGAAACTTGTTTCAGAGACTAGGCTGGCCTTTGACTCAATGAGATATACATACCTCGGCCTCTTTAATGCTGGAATTAAAGTTATAAACCAGTACTTCCTGTTTGCCCCTGTTTTTAGGTAGTAATTTTTCATACAATGTCTGTGATCTGTGTTCCGTACTTTTCATCTATTTGCATGTCTTGCTTTCTTTACGTCTGTTAATTTTCATTTCCCTTGAAAGGCTGAATTCTATTCAAAGGTTGCCGAAATGAGGTCAACCTCTTCATTTAGTTTCCTTCTGAAATGACTTGGCGAGTACATCGAAACTTCTATGTCAGTAGATGTCAGGGAAGCACCAGAATTATATGAATATATTGTCAATGAAGTATACATTTACACTGTTGTCACCATTGTGCTTTCTGTTCTACTCATGTATGGGATCATTTAGAATTCAATTACCTATGCTGATGTGGATGTGAACTTCACTCGGGAAGAGTGGGCCTTGCTGGATCCTACCCAGAAGAGTCTCTACAAAGATGTGATGATAGAGACCTGCAAGCACCTTACAGCTATAGGTAAGACAGTGAATTTTCTTTCTCTATTCAGGTAAAGGGGACAACTGTTGTTACTGTTGACTTTTCTTATTGATGTTCTTAGATAAGTTCACTTGGAATGAGGAAGAAAAAATCAGGCATGTTTCTAAGGTTCACTGAATATAGAAACTTAAATTTTGCCTAATTTTTAATCCTCTCTCATTCACTTTTTGGTCCATATTTCAGGCTATAATTGGGAAGAGCATAATACTGAAGAACATTACCGATTATGTACTAGATATGGAAGGTAATTAATCACGGAAGCTTATATAAATATGCCTATGAAGAAATGTTTAAAGATGTTTTATTTATTCATTATTTATATATTATTCTGCCTGCACATGTGACTGCCCACCAGAAGAGGGCATGGGATCTCATTATAGATGCTTGTGAGCCACCATGTTGTTTCAGGGAATTGAATTCAGGACCTCTGTAGGAATAGCCAGTGCTCTTAACCTCTGAGCCAGCTCTCCAGCTCTGTGAAAAAATTTTAATGTGTCCCAGAAATTTTAAAGAAAAGCAACAGTGGAAAAACAAACACCAATTTAAGAGTAGTAAGGAACATTAAATTCTCCCAAACCCATGTTCCTCACTGTTAGGTATATTATATTATTTATGTTTGCCAGGAATTTCAATGCAAAGGAAGACAGTGAACTCCTTGCTAAATAGATATTGCTGTACAAATGACATTTACTCAATCTAGAAATTATGATCTCTGAAAATTACTGCCACTCTTTCTGCTACCCTAGGCCTGGGCAGGGCAGCTTCTAGGTTCCATACACTCTTTCTTTGGCCTAGAAGATTTTCTGTCCTTGAGAATTACTCCTCAATCTGGCTTTTGTCCTGACCTCTAAATTGCTTTGTTTAGTCTCAAACTAACTCCATCAGTCTTTTCTAATCTTCAGCTCTTTTTTATTCTCTGCTTCACTTGATCTTCACCTTAGTTTTCTCTCTCCAACCTGCCTATTACTGCACAGTAAAACTTACTTCTCTCTCCTGCTAGCGCCACATTTGGGACACTCATTTCCTCTCTCTTCTCATGAGAGATACATGTATCTTATGCAGTCAATTATTTCTCTGAATTTGTCACCTTTCCTGAAACTGAATGAGACAGCATTTTCAAATATGGGTGCTTCCTTCTACCTGCTATTTTTACACCCATAGTTTGAGATTAAAAGCATGTACCACCATGCCTGAATCCAAGCTTTTCTTTACTGGACATTGCTCTATACCAGGTTGCCATTTAAGTCAGATCTGCTTGCCTCTGTCTCCTGGATTAAAGGAGTGTTTGTATTCTAGCCAGATCATGTTGACATAGAAGGTATTTGAATGGAGTCTTTTGACAGAGCAGCCATGTTCTAAATTAAAATTCCTCTGTAAATGATAAATCATTAATCATATCCATGTTGAGATACTCTGTAGAAATCCCTATCTGTTGATCCTCTCTCGCCACTCATATTGTAAACAGCATACTCATAAAATAGGTGATAATTTTCTGTACAAAACCTACTGATGAGCAAATATTCCATAACAAAGGTTATGTTACTCAAATACCTGAAGCAAAGTTGTGAAGTTTAATCAGATTATGAGGAAATTATGAGGGTCAAGAATACTGTTGTGGAGGAACCATAATAACCATGTCTTTGAAGAACAAAAAGCAAAATTGTGTGTATGTGGAAATGTTTCATTTGTTGTTCTTCCGTTTTTATTTATATTTTAATATTAATTACTGTTTATTCACATTGTATCCCATCTGTACCCCATTACCTCCAAATTCTCCCTCCCTTCTTCATATCCTCTCAATCTCCTCCTCAAGTTCACTGATATTTGAGTCCCTCCTCCTCTTCAGTTTGACCTTAGCTTGCCAGGTTTCATCAGGACAGGCTACATAGTCCTCCTTTGTGGCCTGCCAAGGTTGTTGTGCCTGCAGCAAGGGTTAGTCAAAGAGCTAGTGACTGAGTTCATATCAGAGACAGTTACTGTTCCTATTACTAGGGAATTTCACTTGGACACTGAGGTGTCATGGGCTATATCTGAGCAGGGGTTCTAGGTTATATTTGTGAATTATTATTGGTTGGAGTATTAGTCTTAGAAAAGACCCCTGTGCCTAAATATATTGACTCAGTTGTTCTCCTTGTGGAGCTCCTGTCCTCCCCTTGCTATCTTCCCCTTCATTCATAAAATTCCCTCCACTCTGCAGAGAATTGTTAAAGAGTATTTATTGTCTCCTCAATAGAAGTGATGATCGTGTAGATCTCCATCATTACCTCTGTGTAGAGATGCCTTTGGGAAGGATCCAGCAATGCCCACTTTTCCTGGTTGAGTTTTTCCAGATGCACATTATCATAGACTATTGCATTCTAAACTATCCTGTACATGTGTACAGTAGAAAGCATGATAGTGACAACACTATAAATTTATATTTGTTCATGTGTTCATTCATCCATTCATGATTAATAACGAATGAATTATGAACTCCTATCACCTTCAGAAAGTCTGCTCAAAAGAGAGGACTGTTAAAAATTAAACTAGTAGACTTAATTAGATTTACAAGCTCAATGAAAATATAGCCAAATAAATCACATTACAAAAATCCCTATGATTACTAGCCCTGTGGAAATTGTTGTGTTTATTTTGGTTCCCTTTATGAATGCAGTGTGATTACAACTATAGGATAATTTATGAATGCAGTCCCTGTGTTAAAGCTGGCTCCTTCTAGTTTTTTTTTTAAATATGAAAAATCACTTATAGAAAAGCGATGCTGTCAGTGAGCCATGTAATGAAGTTTCTTACCATCAAAGGTATTTTGTAAGGTACAGAAACCCACAATCCAGGGGGAAACTATGAATGTAAAGAAAGTGATAAGAGGTTAAGATGTAACTTCAGTTTATTATTAAACCAAATTGCAAACATAGTTTATACCGACATAAAGATTCATCAGTGGCTGGAGAGATGGCTCAGAGGTTAAGAGCACTGGCTGTTATTCCAAAGGTCCTGAATTCATTTTCCAGCCAACCACATGGTGGTTTGTAACCCTCTATACTAAGATCTGGTGTCCTCATCTAGCATGCAGTCAGAACACAGTATAAATATTAAGTAAATAAATCTTTAAAAAAAGATTCATGAGGGTAACGAATATGGTAAAGCTTACACATATCTGAATTATCTTTGCAGAAAGAAAATAATACATATTTATGACAAACCCTATGAATGTAAACAGTGTGGGAAAGCCTTTTCCCAACCTAGTAGTCTCCAACTGCATAAAAGAACACATACTGGAGAGAAACCCTACAAATGTAATCAGTGTGGAAAAGCCTTTTCACGAAACGGACATCTCCAAGTACATAAAAGAACACATACTGGAGAGAAACCTTACAAATGTAATCAGTGTGGGAAAGCCTTTTCACACCCCAGTACTCTCCATGAGCATAAAAGAACACATACTGGAGAGAAACCCTACGAATGTAATCAGTGTGGTAAAGCATTTACATATTGTAGAAGTCTCCAAAGACATAAAAGAACACATACTGGAGAGAAATCCTACGAATGTAATCAGTGTGGTAAAGCCTTTTCAGAAATCAGTAATCTCAAACTACATAAAAGAACACATACTGGAGAGAAACCCTACGAATGTAGTCAGTGTGGTAAAGCCTTTTCACAACACGGACATCTCCAAGTACATAAAAGAACACATACTGGAGAGAAACCCTACAAATGTAATCAATGTGGTAAAGCATTTGCATATTGTAGAAGTCTCCAAAGACATAAAAGAACACATACTGGAGAGAAATCCTACGAAGGTAATCTGTGTGGTAAAGCCTTTTCAGAAATCAGTAATCTCAAACTACATAAAAGAACACATACTGGAGAGAAACCCTACGAATGTAGTCAGTGTGGTAAAGCCTTTTCACGACACGGACATCTCGAAGTTCATAAAAGAACACATACTGGAGAGAAACCCTACAAATGTAATCAATGTGGTAAAGCCTTTGTATATTGTAGAAGTCTCCAAAGACATAAAAGAACACATACTGGAGAGAAACCCTACGAATGTAATCAGTGTTGGAAAGCCTTTTCAGATAACCGTACTCTCAAACTACATAAAAGAACACATAGTGGAGAGAAACCCTACGAATGTAATCAGTGTGGTAAAGCCTTTTCAAAAAAAGGAAATCTCCAAGTGCATAAAATAATACATACTAGAGTGAAACCCTACTAAAGTAATCAGTGTGGGAAAGACTTTTCACAACACGGACAACTCCAAAGGCATAAAAGAATACATCCTTGAGAGAAACCCCATGAATGTAATCTATGTGGTAAAGCCTTGGCACATTGGTGCATCCTTTACAGACATGAAAGAATTCATACTGGAGCCAAACCCTACAAATGTAATCAGTGTGAGAAAGCCTTTTCACAACATGGAAATCTCAAAAAGCATAAAATAACACCTACTGAGGAGAAAACGTATGAATGTAATCAATGAGGGAAAGCCTTTCCATTTTGCTGCTACCTCCAGAGGCATGAAGAATTCATACTGGAGAGAAACGTTTTCAATGTAATCAAGGTGGTAAAGCCTTTTCACAATTCAGTAGTCTTCAAGTAAATAAAAGAACACATACTGGAGAGAACCTCTAAGAATGTAATCAGTATGGTAAAGCCTCTGCACATTGATATGATATCTGAAGGCATGAAAGATTTCATACTAGAAATAAACCATATGACTATAACTAGTAAAGCCTTTGCATGTCACAAATTTTCAAAGCCATAAAAAAAATCATACTCAAGAGAAATCCTTATGAATATATTTACTGTGATGAAGCCTTTGTAAATTTCTATAGGCTTCACTTTCATGAATGAAACATACTGAAGAGAAACTGTAAGAATGTGTCCATTTTGTTAACTCAAAGCTTTGTGTTTTGAACTATCCTGGAGATGTAATAAAGTGGTCTAATCATCCATCAACTGCATCTCACTACATAGCTTGATGTGATATGAATGTATACATAAGATTGGATTCTGTGAATCCATATGTTTTTCCGTATTATACATATGTCATTTCATCTTAAAGTACTGCATTCTATAGGAAATATGTAATATAAAGGTTATAGATAAAATAACAGAAAGGATATTTACTTAAAAAGAAACATTTCTAGTGTGTGTGTAAGGTCATTATGGACTTTTAGGCCATGACTGATAGGTACAGAGTGGGAGACAAGTTTGTTGGAACTCCTTTGGCCTTCTTAATATGATGATTGAGGACTGATTGCCAGCTTTGGACACCAAAAGCCTTTCCTACAGCTCTGTTTCCCTGATGCTCAAATTAGATTAGTTGAGATATTACATCAATAAAATACTGTCTTCTTTTTACATTGTAAACATACTGTCATGTAATAATTGAGGGATTCAGGGCAATTTGAAGGATAAAATTTCTTTGAAAATGATAGTGTGTAGCCAGTTCTCTTAGGTGCTGAGCCATGTATTTGGCCCCATAAACGTGTCATGAATAGCCTTTTGAGGTGTGAAAGGTTAATCCTAAATTCATCTTTAACTCATCCCTGATGACCCAGAAGAAAGAGAAGATTGAGAGCATAAAAAATAACTTAGGCTTGGTGCTGAAAGAAGTTTCTAATCCAATATCTTCACAAAAATATGGAAGTATCCAATATTATCAGGATAGAAACTGAGACTACAAGTGTTTAAAAAGTGCATGACCACTTGACCAAAACCACCAGACTGAGTTTATCCCACACGTCGTAAATAGGCAGCAATGAGAGTCCACAAGGACACCTGCTTGAGATGATACCTAGTGTAAAAAGTGAAGAAGAATTTGAAGGCATGAAGACCAACTTTTCTGAAGTGGATTGTATTCTGCTTCCCTGATGCACACAAACATTCTGTTAGGAGTCCTGAGTGGTGAAGACTGCAGCTGCTGTGAAGGTTGTTGTCAGGGGAGCCTGAGGTTCAAACAGATGTCAATAGAAGGCTGGAGAAGTCAGGCATTTACAGAGACCGAAAAGACATGGAGAAGGAGATTTGGGTGTTAAAGAAAGGGAAGTAGATTTGGATGTTAAAGAAAGGATAAAATTCCCAGAGAGCAATTAAATCTAGGTTTGTACCTGAGCACAAGCTGCCTCCTACTGTAGTCTCTTGTATCTACTCAGCTATGGTGGGTCAACTCTCCAGTTCTTTCACTCTTTCCTTGTCTTCTCAGATACATGTATATGTATGTCAGTCAGAATACCATGTAGGCTGCCAGTTGGTGGTCTCAAATTGATTTTAAATCTCTCTCCCCCATATGTCATCGCTGCAACCTCTCTGCCTGGAAGGAATAGGGATATTCTGAATAAACATTCCTATATCTCCCTTAGGTGAACATCTAATAAATCAATGGACTCCATGAAATTATAATCTGGTCTGGACTGTCATTGATGAAAAGACCTATTCCCCTAGATGAGATATTTTCTGCTCAATAGCATTATGTCATTCTTTGAATACCTTGCAGGAGAGAAATAAGCTGAGAATGAGGGAGCAACTTATAGGCAGGAAGTTTTTAATGTATGGCTTGGAGAAATTACTGAGTTGTCTATCTCTGCTCTCTACACCTATTAAACCTGAAGGATGAACGTTTGTTATACTTCACAACTAAGACAAGCTGCTGAGGTGCCTTTTTGACAGAAGGTTTTCTGGCTTCCAGGTTCTCCCAGGATACTTCAGTCCCTACCTTCTAAAGGGTAAGATTGTTGTTCCCCACCTCCACCCTTAAATTTTCAGTCCAGTAGAATGGGACTGCCCTCTTCCAGAGGTACCCAAATATTTTATTTTCTTCTATATGCTTTTCTTCTCTTTCTCTGTTTTCTGTTTGTTCTCTCTCTCTCTCTCTCTCTCTCTCTCTCTCTCTCTCTCTCTCTCTCCACCCTTCTCTTTGCCCACATTTAGGATTCCTCTACGGTAGCTTCCATGGCCTTATTCCTTGGGAACTGGGAACCCCCTGAGAACTGTTTGCATAAGCTTGCAATTAAATACTATACCATGTCTTCAATTAGCAAATATTACCTGTAGGAAGAAAGAAACAGCATAACATTATATATTCATCACTGATCAAAATTTGTCACACTGAATAAATATGTGAATATGTTTCCAGTTTTTATTAATAATTTGTGTTTTAACCATTGTTTTTTATTTTTCCCTCATCCCCTATATGTAGACTAGGGAAGGTGCATGGGGGAGATTGGGAGGCTGGGTGGAAATGGTCAGAGTTGTAAGTGGATACAGCCATGATACAAAGGGAATAAACTGTAATAAATAAATAGCTTAATTATATGTATTTTCATTTTCAAACATTGTTTTCTCTCTTTTTTATTTGAAATAATAGTCTCACTATAAATTCCAGGCTGACCTTGAACTTAGTGTACATAATAGATCTGCTTACCTTAACTCCCTAGTACCTGCAGTATAGTTGGGCATGGTCTACCTCAATAATTCAGTTTTTTCTGTGGGCTTATTGAGAGTAAATTGCTGAATCCAAATGGTCATGGTAGGGAGGACACAGACTCTGTTCCTAAGTCCAGTAATGGAAAAAAGCATTGATCAGTTGCAGTTGTTTGGCTTAAAATCCTCTCCTTTAAGAATAAAGAAAATTATTGTTTTTTTCTTTAACATTGCGGTTTTATGACACATCAAAGTAGATTGGAGTTCTGTTCTTAATTCAACAGGTAGTGAAAAGTAGCCTCACAGACATAAGGAGATTCTCAACATAGTTAAGTGTAACAACTCATTACACTTGCCCCAACATTCTAGCAAATCACTGAGGTTAAAACCATCCAAGCCTGGCATGGTACAACAGTCCTGTAGTCATGGTGTTCAGAAAGAGAATGCAGAAAGTTCAAGATGACAAAGTAATTGACGGAAATATCCCAAGTCAATGGTATAATGGGAGGTCCACAGAACAAAGGGGACTGATTGGCTAAGATCAATGTCCATATTCCTCCCCACAGCTCCAGAACATCAGGGCCATTCCAGCACCATGTGTTATCTAAGGAATTTGTCACCCTGTGCTTTCTGATGTTTCCTGTCCAAGACAGCTTAGGTCACTTCAGGGTTAGACTCCTGTGGACATTGAAGACTAGAACTCTCTCCAAGTTGTGGGATTAGCCTCAGGCAGGGATGCACTCCTGAGTCATATATCCTATACAAAGGATTCAGCACAGAAACCTTATCTACACAGCCAATAGGAATAGACTTAGTAGGGTTTATATATATACAGGTCCATATATATTCACATTATTTTTTAAGACATTGGAAGGAGAGAATTCAGAAAGGCATGGAGAAAGCAGGAGGAAAGTGGAAATGGTTTAATATATTTTAATTAACATCTGTAGAAAAAGTTAAATAAATGGCTGGAGATAGCATGGAAGTTAACAGCACTGGGTTTTGTTACAGAAGACAAGTTCCATTTCAGATATCACTTGCTAGCCAGCAAGTTCCCTGTAAATGCATTTCCATTGGATCTGGTGCCTACTTTGGCCATTGCAAGTAGGATACACAGACACTTGAACATAAAACGTGCATATATCTGAAAGACATGGAAAGCTTAACAATGTGGCTTTCTCAGGGTTGGAGTGCTCAGTGATTTGAAGCAGTGACTGGTCTTCCAGATGACCTGGGTTTTATCCCAACAACCACATGGCATCTTACAGCTGCCTAGAACTCCAGGGTCCATCACTTTTACAATACATCAATGAACATGAAATTATTAAAAAAAAATTACAAACAGAATTCTCTATATTGATATCACAGTTCTGAGAAAGATAGCAGTCTTGGGTAGCTGCAATGAACTCCTCTTTCTTTATTGAGCCAACCTGACTAGAGGCAAAACAGCCTTATTCTAAGGTTGAACTAGCTCAACATAGCTGTTCATCTAAGAACTGCAAACACAGTCCTGATTGGTGACATTTCCTTGATGTTTTCTGTATTTGTGATCTCTCCCCTTGGTATGTGAGAGACTTGTGGCATTGATGAATCATGTAAATGTATCTTTTATATCTCACATGAGGATCTAGAAGATAGATTTGCTGGGGAAATCTTCATCTGCTTCAGGAACTTGACTTGCAGTCTTCATTTCCTGTTGGAATTATTCAAAGTGTGGGAGGTTTCCAAGATGTCTGTGACCAGTGTGCCCTGTATTAGAGGGGCAGAGGATCTGAGACTCTGAAACCGGTGAAGGGATAGGAAGCTGGATCCAGAGCATCAACCTTGAATTTTCCCTGGTGGGAGGGGACGTCATGTGAGTTGAGGCCTATTGGACCCAGCCCTTCCATGGTCATCTCTCATGTTTGAGAGTCAAAGTGTGGAGCTCCTGCACTTTCTGCCCATCCCAGCCAGTGAGGAACCCCAGGTCCAGGAACCCCCACTCCAGCAACCAGACATCAGATGGTCCATGCTCCCCTCAAGGGAGCTTCAGTATTCCTGGGACAGTTAGGCTCAATTGCACCAAGCCCCCCCCCATGGCGTTCTGCCAGTTCTGAGAGTCTTGAACCATGGGGGCTCTACACTTTATGCTTATGCCAGCAAGTGAAGACCCCCAGGTCTAGGGAACCTCTGTTCTTGCAGCAGGATATCTAATCTCTCTTAATCCCCTTCAAGCATCTTCATGAGTCTTGGGACATTTGGGGGTCAATAGATCCGGTACCCCCCAGAGCTGTTTCCCAGGTCTGACAGTCAGGAAACATAGACCCCCAGCACTTGACAGATATGCCAGTGAATGGAGATCACCAGGTCCAGGGACTTTCCTTTCCAGCACCCAGACATTGGATCCCTCCTGGTCCCCTGAAAGCAGTATTGGGGTTCATGGGGATGAGTTCCCAACATTGAAGCCACAGTTTGCTGGTCACCCAGACCACGCAAACAGTGGAAGGACCTGGATCCTGGATCCAGGATGGCCCAGCCCAAATGAGTCTGAGTGACAGAGACACAAAGTCTGGCACACAATCCCTTGTAATCCCCCCCTAGACCCCTTACTTAACCTCCTTTCCTCTGTGTCTGCCCTGTACCCTCAACTCTCTCCAAGGACACCAAGACAGAGCCTTGTACTCTTTCCTTCTCCAGAAACTAGTGCCTTGCCTCTTAAGTGTGAGACCTGGAGGAGAGATCTTGTAACAACATGGAGAGATTGAACCAGACCTAAGATTTCACAAGAAGCAATTATAATGGGTAAAATCTAAATGTTCAGAAAATATGAGGATTTGGACATTTAGGAGAGTGTAACTATTGCCCAGAATTGTCTTCTAGGTTAACTAAATAAACCAGGTCTCTTTGTGGTGATTTGGTTATACAGCTGTTTAGGATTAACAGCAAGCTTTAATAAAAGATAAGCCAATAGTAAATATTAATCACCACTTACAACACAGGCACCACAGGGAAGACTGTCGGGAGACACGGCTCACCTAGTACTAAGATTTTCAGAGGAAACACCCCACACAGGAGAGGAAATGAAAGCCAAGAAACCTTGTTGGTAAAAAGAAAAAGAAGATTCAACCAAGGGAAGGCTTCTGTATGGGGGTAGGCCAAAAGCGAGGATACCTCCTTTCCCGAGGGAAATGGAAAGATACACATCAGTCTCTCAGAGAAGGGGAACATTTATGTGGAACATGGAAAGGAAAGCATCAGTCAATTGGTGTTGCATGTATGGATATAGCAACTGGGTAGCCAAGAAAGAGGAGTTCCAAAAACAGGGAAGGGAGAGGGAGGAATCCCACATTTTGAGATAGACAATAGGTGCAGTACTTGTCTGGATCCTAATTGATCTGAGCTGTGGGTTCAGGTGGCTTTTCTGCAGCTTACAAGGATCTCTTTTAAGTTTTATAAAGGAGATAAACTTTTAGAGATGGCAGCATCACCATTATAACATGCATTGAAATGCACATTGCAGAAAAGGTGATAGACATACAACTTTGTGTTAACAAGATCAACATTTTCAAAGGTGAACTGTGGAAAGGCAGAAGCCTTTCATGAAGTAGAAGGGACAAGAGCTCACTTGGTCTTATCTTTTACTATGATTATATCTTATGGAAAAGAGGCTTAACCAATTTTTAAGGTTGCATTTATCAACCTTAAAACACTTTCTTAGACCCTTAAACATTTTTGTAGAACCATTATAACTTAAAATTCTCCATGGGCCTTTATATCTAGTTACATACCATGAGACAGATGTGAGACTGCTGTGAACATTTATTGTTCTTTAGCCAAAGAGATGGCAAAAGTTTACATCCGTGGCTCATTTTTTGGATCTGATAACAAACTAGACCACCTAGACCTTACAACTCTACCAGTGAGGATTAAGGCCTGGTCTCCTGCATATAAAGAGAACTGAGGAGGCATCTGAAGTCTCCCAACACAGAAATTGACAATATGACCAAGGAATCCTAGTGTGAGGCCAAAACAGACCTGCAGTGTTACCGTGGGCTGGGTAAGGGAAGAGGGGGTCACTGAATCTAGTAGCCACTTGTTCTCTACCAGGCCAAGGAGCAGGAAGGCTGGAAGTATCTGTGGCTCTTGTACTGGTTGAGCCTCCATGGCTGGGCATAGAGAAAAAGCCTGCATGGGAGCATTCTGACTATCAGAAGCCAGTCTGCTAACAGGTAGTCATGGATTTTGGAGGAAGCCATGGGACCTTTGGCTGCATTTCAAGCAGTCACCTGGTGAAATTGACTTTTGGCTACACCCCCACTGGATGGGGCACTGAAGACATCTTGTTTTCTGTGTGGGAATGCCAACATTCTCAGAGCAGCAGCCAAGGTCTGGAGCATAGTTTAAGCCATAGATGAGCCTGTCTTGAAGACACCTCTCTTATTCTTTTTACCAAATCCTATATGGTGACTCAGGAACCATCCTTAGATGTTTAATTAAGATAACAGTGAGACCATGTTTGCAACTGTAGGACTATAAATATAATTTTGTACATGTTTGAAGAATTGATTGTATGAGATGACTGACTGTCAACTTGCATTTGTTAACCATCAAATATTAGGGCTTTAGGTTTGGTCCCTGTCGAGGTAGAGCCTTAAAAGTCATAAACATAGTCTATAACTTATAAAAGTCTAAGGCTGTATTGTAGATCAATAATGTTTTTATATTTAGAAAATAAGAAAAAGAATGTTTTAACCTTGATAGTGAAGACATAGCATAATGACTAAGTTTTAACATGAATAAATAAATGACTCTAGAATTAACAGATCTTAATTTATTGTATTCTTGGAATTATATCATATAGTTTTAAGGTATTTAGGCCAAAACTTTTACTTACTAACCCTCTAGCTGTGAGATTTAGAATGAACAACAATATAGTAGAACAGTATAAAGCAATATTTTTTATAAAGCAACTTTAAAATTACATTTGAATTTATTTTACCAAATGCATTAGCCAGAAAGCCTAGTGGTAAATCTGGATCACTGGCGCCTCATGGCAAGAAAAAAGGCATTAATTTATTAATTTAGGAATAGATTTAGTCACAGGCAGTTAGACAGGCATTTTAAATTAGCTTAATTTGAATAGACTTTTATAATCTTGAAATTTTAGCATCTTATAAAAATTATGTTGAACCAGTGTTGAAGCATATTGCATAGCATGTTGTAAAATATAATGGGAATTTTTATAAAATTTCATTCCAATTTAAAATGAGAGTTGTTCCTCTCTTTATCTAAAAGGGGATAAAATAAACAGACAATTAATTATGATTAAAAGTGTTCATACCATGTGGTCACCTTAAAGTTTACAGTTTAATCTTAAGATTTCCTTTGGGAGTATGAAAAGCCACCAGGGAGTATTTTTATTTAGTGGGATAGCAGACAAAGAGAAAGAGACAGGACGTTGAGAAAAGAAATACAGAAAATCGCTTTTTCTTCTCTGATCACTTTTAGTGTTAATAGATATTCAACATTTGACTAGGACAAATTTCAGTGTAGAAGCTATATGATTCCCAAAGGGAAGAAAATATGAAGAAGCCATTCCTGTGTATGAGAAAGGGGAAATGGAACTGGACCATGTGGCTAGTGGTTCATCAACCAAATAGGACTGCAGGTAAGGGGCTTAGCCCAGCCAAAACCAGGAACCTTCTTACCTAGTACCGGGTCGTTATCAGCAGTAAGGCTGAGTTCTCCTAGAGGGAATCGCATCTGTAGGAAAGGATAGGGCTGATAGGCAGCTTTAAATGGGGATAGGAAGGGGTTCAACAGCCTTTTAGTACCCATAAGAGATGGTAGTTTTGTACCTGTGTAAACAATGTGACAGAAACAAAGTAATAAGAGCAGCTGGCAGCTAGGGAAACCACATTTTTTTATAACCAAGATGGCTGCCAATCACGTCATTGCCCTTGATTGCCCTGGATTACCATGGCAGTGAAGCCATACCCTTAGTGGAGATGGCAGTGAAGCCGTGGCTCCACCCTCTTTATCCCAGAGTCAACATGGTGGCTAGCCATGAGTCGAGGGCAGCCACAAATGAGGCTGGAAATTTAAACCATAATTCTTGAGTACTGAGGCAGCAGCAATATTTAAAGCCATTGGAGGGCAGTTTAAAAACCGTCCATACTATGTGGTGGAGTCCTGAGGCCTGGATTACCTAATAGTGAAGTCCAGCACAAGCTAGCAAGCTAAAAGACCAGAGCAGATGAGGGAGTTGGTGAGAAAAGTTTCCCAGCAGCCCCCAGAAGAGGGACAGATGCATGTGGCTGTAGCAGCAGCAGTAGGCACACAGGTGAAGCCATCGAGAAAAAAACAGGAGATGAGGGTGTGAGAGAAAGATCTGTACTGAGTGGGCATGAGGAGAGGATTCCAGCATGTCTTAACGTTGTCAGAAAAGCCCACATGGGTTTCAATAATAAATGTTAGTATTTAGATAAAAGGACCATGCATAGAAACATTCTGAAATACAATGAGGTCTATTGGGTGGAGATGGAGATGGAAAGAGAGAGGGAAGGAGAGAGACAAGGTAGGAGGAGGAGGCGCTCGACAGAGTGAGTGGAGAGCAAGAGAGACTCCAAGTGGCAGGTTGGTCCCTTTATGGAGCCATTGAACCATGCAAGCCAGGTGGGACTACCTGGCAAGTGATGCATGATGACATCATAGGTTGCTAGGCAACCCAGAAGCAGGCCGCCTAAATACCCACACTCCCAGAATGCATGCCAGTATTCTAGCACTTTTTAGCTTGCCTGCTGAATTCTCTCTCCTATTCTTTCCTGAACCTCTCCTGCGGCTGACTCCCCTGCCTGAATTTTCTAATTCCTCTTCTAACTCCTCCTCTCCTGACCTGAGGCAGGAAGTCTAGCTGTGCTCTCTCCCCTGCTCAGCATCTGGCTGTAAGTCTCTTTGTTGACTTATCAGGGGAACACTGGGGGGCAGTGTTTATACACAGTAAGACAGGAGATTCTCACAACAAGGCTTGCCACCAGATGTGGGGGATACAGAAATCAGCATTTGAATTACACAGTAACCTTGTTCCTACATATTCCCCCTTTTAGTCTAATGAAGGGCTTTTTCTTACAATAACAAACTATATTTAATAATAATAATTATTATAAAACTTATCATGTAAGATTGACATTTGTATGTTTTCAGACCCCTCAGAGAAAGTATTTTACTATCAATTTCTATCATCCTAAACAATTTCAGTTTAACTGTGAGACTATAATATCTTTTCTTCAATCCTGTCAGAGACTTACTTAAGAAGAAATAAATATTACCCAATATGTAGAAGTGCAGGCAAGTAGCCTCTAAAAGGATAGAAATGATGTAGATATTTGGCTGCCTGGAAACTTCCTCAGAATCCTTCCAAATTGTTTGCTGAAACCCCTTTAGCCTTGTGGCTCAGAACATTTGTCAGACTTTTCTTTGAAGCAAGTTAAAGACTTGCCTACCTTGTCCTTGCAAAGATCGGCAGTCGAATTTCCAGTGTGCCATTTGTCCTGTTTGGACAGCATTGAGGCTCTAATAGATGGGAAGGGATTATCTCATCCAGTGGGTGGGATACTGTCCAGTCTTAAGAAAGCTAGCTGTTAACATTCTCTGTCCAGTCTCTGCATGCAAACACAACTTCAGGGCTTATCTGAAGTCCTGACTGGAACAGTTTGCAATGCTGGACAATCTAGCTAGCCATTTTTAAGTGGCCTTGGAAGGAGATTTTGAAGAAGTGTTGTCTGTGAGGCCATCTGTGAGGTAGGATCACCTGGGCTAGTTGTCTTGTTTTGGTGTCTGGTTCTCTTCATCTGCAGAAGAATAACTTCCAAGGGCATCATATATGTTTTATATTCATGATAAATGTACGTTCTGTATACTGAGCATAGTTCAGTTGAAGGTGATACTCTGCTCTCTGTTCAATTAGGTAAAGAACCAAACTATGAAATATACATTTTTATCTATGCCATCTAAAAGAATAGTATGGTAAGTAAGTCCAGGTGAGTTTGTAGTCAAAGATTTATTGGCTATGCCCAGTTGAAGTTCTGGCTGTTGACATTTTCACATCTTAGTCATCTCAGAGATATTCCCCTGGGCAGGATCAGCAAACTAGGTTACCTGGCCTGTTTGGCCTTTTTGATTTCCCTTTTATCTGTCTGCAGCCAGGACCTTTAGGAGGTCTTCCCCATCAAATCTGATTTCTGTCAGTTTAGATAGAATATATAGTGTTTTGTGTCATGTTGAATCAAGAGCATGTTCTCCAGCCCAACACAGTATATTTCCTGACATACATTTTGGAATTGGGATGTTTATGTGCTGATCTGACTCAGTAGTCCTTTGTAAACTCCAATGTATGTTAGCCTGTGTGTGCGACTTTTCTCATTTAGACTATTGTAAAGTGAAAAATCATATTTAATCTACTTTGTGGAGATATTGTTTTGCCTATCTGTTTTATGACCACCCTTTTAAAATGGTTAGAACTCTGCATAACTGTTTGACCTACAGAATTATATTTTATATTTTGGAAAGCTTTCATGTCATAATGTCTAGAACATTGTTGCATTCCAATGGATAAACATGCTGAAGTGCCTTAAACCTCAATGTGCTGAGGTATCTCGAAGACAGTTGCCATCTCTAACAATTGCATAACCTTAGAATGACGCTTTCCAGAATTTAAGGCAATAGGACATTGGAATTCTGTATATGAACCTATGTCATGGTACATATGTTTCAGTTCCCCAAACCCTGCAAAATGGAGCACACAAGTCATTGCATGAGCTCGTTCTGAGGCAATGCCAAGTAGGATCTGCATTTCTACTTTAGCATATCATTTTTCTGAACCTTGATAATACACATACAATGCCCATTCTGACCAAGTTGGCCTCTTACCGAAGCCTTTCTATCCAGCATGTCAATGAAATGCATTTCTGCAATTTCTTTAAGCCTTTCTGGATTTGCCTCATCTGGAGCTACCTCGTTTGATGTCATTTTAAGTTCCAGATAGGATTTCTCTGAAGGTTTCCTATTTTGTTTCAAACATTCCTCCAACCTATGTTCTTTGTCCTTTAATTTAGCATATAATTTCTCAGTCTCTCCTTCTCCAATTTTGGCTATTCCTGATCTCTCTCAAAGAGGATATACAAAACTGTAATCATCAGTGGAATAAATTATTTGTATGCTTAGAGAAACAAAGTCAAATGGAATCCAGAAGCACTGTGTCACTGTGCCTTCCTCCATTTTCAACACAGAAATTAATTTTCTTTAATCTCAAAATCTTATCCTAAGGACCTTAATTTCTTAGACCCAGCTTCCCTTCTAGACCTCACCAGTTCAGGTGCTTGAAGCTTCTCCATTTGTGTTTGGCTCCTGCTTCCAAGGAGAGGCTTTTATCTGCCTTCCTCACTGGATTCTCCCCCCTCGCCAACTCTGGTTAGTTACTGGGTCCACAAATGTTTGCTCCCCTTAG
>NW_026843598.1:0-90409 GCF_030254825.1 Meriones unguiculatus | reverse complement strand
GGGTGGATGGGAAGGGGTGAGATGGAAGTGGATACAGCCAGGAAAGGAAGTAAATAAATTATAATAAGTTAATTAAAAATAATTTCATTTTCAACTATTGCTTTCTCTTTTTGTTTTCCTTTTGAAAGAATAGCTTTAGTATGAATCTCAGGCTTACCTGGAACTTGGTATACATACTAGATCTGCTTGCTTTGCCTCCCTAGTACTTGTAGTATAGTTGGTCATGGTCTATCTCAATGACTCAGTTCTTTTAATGGACTTATTGAGAATGAGTCACTGAGTCCCAATGGTCATGTTAGACAGGACACAGGCTCTGATCCTAACAGAAAAAAAAACTTTTTTCAAATGCAGTTCTTTAGCTTAAAGTCTTCTCTTTCCATTATAAAGAAAAATAACATTTTTCTTTAACATTGATTTCTTATCACTCATCAAAGTAGATCAGAGTTCTGTCCTTATTCAACTGAGAGTGAAAACCAACCTCACACACATAAGTAGATTCTCCGTATAGTTAGGTGTAACTACTCATTGCACTCATTCTAACATTCTCCTAAATCACTGAAGTTGAAACCACCTAAGCCAGGCATGGTAACACAGGCCTGTAGTCATGGTGTTCAGAAAGAGGAGGCAGGAATTTCAAGATTTCAAAGTCATCCAAGGAAAACTCTGAGGTCAGTGGTATAATGGGAGGCCAACAGGACAAGGATAGACTGATTGGCTAAGACCAATGTCCATAGCCTTTCCCTGCAGTTCTAGAACATCAGGGCTATGCCAGCACCATGTGCCAGCACCCTCTAAGGAATTTGCCACCCTGTTCTTTCTAATGTTTCCTGTCCTAAGACAGCTTAGGTCACTTCAGGGTAAGACTACTATTGGGCATTGAACACTAGAACTCTCTTGCAAGTGGGGGAATTAGCCTCAGGCAGGGATGACCTTCTTAAATATATATCGTATAGAAAGGGTTCAGCACAGAAACATTATCCACAAAAGCAATAGGAATAGACTCAGTAGGTTTTATTTATATATAAAGGTCCACACTTAGTCACACATTCTTTGTTAAGAGTTTTTTAAGGAGAATTCAGAAAGGCATGGAGAAAGGAGACAGAAAGGGGAAAATTGTGTAATATATTTTAATTAACATCTGTAGAAATAAGTTTTAAATAAAAGGTGGCTAGAGAGAGCATGGACGTTAAGAGCACTGGGTGTTGTTACAGAAGATAGGTTTCATTTCAGGTATCACCTGGTAGATAACCATACAATGAAACTATGTTCTCAAGAGATTTGATGTCCCCTTTGGCCTTTACAGGTATTGGAGACAGACACATGAGCACAAAACATCCATATAAATGCAAGATACATAAAGCTTAAAAAGTGGCTTTCTCAGGGCTGGAGAGATGGCTAAGTGCTTAGGAGCACTGACTGGTCTTCCAAAGGACTTAGGTTTAATTCCCAGCAACCACATGGCAGCTCACAACTGCCTAAAACTCCAGGGTCCAACACTTTCCACAGAATACTTGTAGCCAAAACATCCATACACATAAAATAAAATTAATTAAATTTTACAAAAAGTATAATTCTCTATACTGATGTCATATCTCCTAGAAAGATAGCAGTCTTGGGTAGTTGAAATGAACTCCTTTTCCTTCATTGAGCCAACCTGCCTGGAGGCAAAAGCAGCTTTGTTCTGAGGTTGGACCAGCTCAGCATAGCTGTTCATCTAAGAATTGCAAACACAGTGCTGATTGGTGACATTTCCTTGATGTTTTCTGTATTTGTGATCTCTGCCCTTGGTATGTGAGAGAATTGTGGCATTGATGCATCTAATAAATGTGTCATTTAGATCATGCATGATGCTCTAGAAGATAGATTTGCATTACAAATCTCCATCTGCCTTAGCAACTAGACTTGCAGTCTTCAATTCCTATTGAAATTGTTCAATGTGTGGGAGGTTTCTAAGATGGTGGTGACAAATATGCCCTCTATTAGAGGGACAGAAGATCTGAGACTCAGAAATATGTGAGTGGATAGGCAGCTGGATCCAGGGCATCAACCTTGGCGCTTCCTGGATAAGATGGGGCATCCTGTGGTTTGAGGCCGATTGGACCAGACCTCCCACCCCCGATGGCTGTTTCCTAGGTCTGAGAGTAAAAAATGTGGAGCCCCTGCCCTTTCTGCCCATCCCAGCCAGTGAAGAGTCTCAGGTCCAGAAACTCCTGCTCCAGAAGCCATATATCAGATGGCCAATTCTCTCCTAGAAGGGAGCTTCAGTATTCCTGGGGCAGTTAAGGTGGATCACATCCAGGCCTCCCTTGGCCATCTCCCAGGTCTGAGAGTCATGAACCCCTGCACTTTATGCTTATGTCAGCAAGTGAGGATCCCCAGGTCTAGGGAACCTCCATTCTTCCAACCAGACATCTAATCTCTCTTGCTCCCCTTCAGGCAACTTCAGGATTCCTGGGATATTTTGGGGTCAGTCAGTTCTGGGACCCCTATGGCTGTCTCCCATGTCTGAGAATTAGGAAACTTGTGCCCCCAAAACTTTTCACATATGCCAGAGAGTGGGGATTCCCAGGTTAGGGACTTTAGCACCCAGATATCAGATCCCTCCTGGTCTCCTGAAGGTAAGATTTGGGTTCCTGGAGCTGAGTTCCCAGCACAGTTCGCTGGTCACCTCATGGAGACCAGGCAATGTGTGGAAGCACCTGGATCATGGATCCAGGATGGCCCAGGCCAGATGAGTCTGAGTGACAGAGACACAAAGTCTGGCACAAAATCCCTTGCATTTTAATCCATTCAAACTTTTCACTTGGCCTTCTGTCTTCTCTGTCTAGCCTCGAAACTCACCTTATCCATGGACACCAATATTAGAGTCATGTACTCTTTCCTTCTAAACAAACCAATGCCTTGCCTCTTACATGTGAAGATTCCCAACTGAATCCACAGACATCAGCTCAGCCTGCTGCTTGGCACCCCTCCTGGTCAAGGGCACCACTAAAAACATCACTCAGAGTCTTCTGAGGAGACCTTACACAGTTGCTGATCTTGACCCATCTGGATCCCAGCTTCTTGAAGAAATGAACACTCAGGACTTACAAAAAGATAAAGCTGAATCCCATCCCCCATAGACACACTCATTCATCTTACTGATACACACAGACCGGGGTCACTTAGATACCCCTAACACATACATCATCCTAGGAGCTCGACACAGACCTAGGCCCATGGAGTGCTCTCTCTCTCTCTCTCTCTCTCTCTCTCTCTCTCTCTCTCTCTCTCTCTTCCACTTGATGAGGAAATAAGGACTTAGCTTTGGGGTCTTCTCTCTCAGTGTCACTCTCTTACTCTCTCTTGCTCTTGCTCTCTCTGGCTATTTTCACCTGCTGTATGCAGATCTCTATGGAAGTATTTCCTAACTTGAGTATCTCAAAATTTTGTAGTCTCAAAATGCAACTCAGGCTTCATCCTCAAAATGTTATGTTATGCCCTGTCAGGAGTTGCAACAACATAAAATGTAAATGGCTGCAGCTGTGCTGAACTGAAACCACAGAGGAGGAATCAGTGACCTTGAAATTTTGTCCTTTCCTTACTTCTAGATAAGGAGCAGTTAGATGTTACTGCTTTGGTGGGATCTGGCTGTGAATGGACTCCGCTGCCCTTGGAACAGAGCAGCAGCATGGGGTCTGAATGAAGTTGATTTCAGCAACTAGGAATCGGCTTGCATTGTACTTCCAGATGATGAGGGCTCAGCTGAGTGGGGCCTTACCCTTAGGGCACCATTCCTATGCTTACATTGAAGATCAAGTGTCTTTTTGATAGCACTGACTGCTTCAAAAATTGCTGCTCTGATTTTAGAATGTGAATGCCAACTAAAGCTACCTGAGTTCCGGTGGCTTTGATATTTCTCAATATCAATTTCATGTGCATGGAAAGTCTAAGGAAAAGATAGCTGGGATCCACAGCAATTCTGTCCTTTTATGAAAACTCTGTATAAGGTGGTTGTTATGTGACCTATATGAATGTATTCTGTGTCACTAAACTCTATTCTAAAGTTTTCTTTGTATGCCTTTGTACATTATTTCATGAAACTTTCAGTTTCACACACTTACTGTTTTTGCTAAATTAATGATTATAAAATAATGTCTTATAACAACTGTAAACATCACCTTTAAAATGAAGTGGTGCATGCCTCTAATCCCAGCACTCTGGGAGGCAGAGGCAGGCAGATCTTTGAGTTTGAGGCCAGCCTGGTCTACAAAGTGAGTCCAGAACAAACAAGGCTGCACAGAGAAACCCAGCCTGAAAAAACAAAAACAAACAAAAAAATAATTTTTGTTTGTTTTTGTTTTTGTTTTTCAAAAGAAAAAGAGAAAAGATTTTGGGTATGTTCAATTTGCAGATTGAATTGAAGAAAACAATCTGAAGAAAAGTTAAAATATTTGTAACAGGAAGAGTAATCCAGAAGATATGTGCCATGTGAAAAAAAAACTTAGAATGCTCAGTAGGATTATGAAGAAATTATGTACACCTTGGCACAATATAACTTCTGTACTGACCTGATACTACAAGAATCAAAAGGAATACAATATTAGTGAAAGAATAACTGGATACAGAAAGGATTCAAAACTATAAGCCCCAAAATATATTCAACATTTCATGAAATGACAGAAGGAAACACAGTCAGGAAGAAGGTGAACTTGACCAGTGTGAACTACAATTGTATGTGTATAGAAATTAAATGAACACAAATTTCACAACGCACATAAAATGATTCAAAATTACTTCTAAACTCTTGTATTTCTGACTCCTCAGCTTACTGGAGCCCTCTGGCAGAGTCAAACAGTACCTGAGTGGGGAGTGAAGATTGAAATAATTAAAACAGTCCACTACACATGGGATCAGCTGTCAGTAAGACAACAGTCACAAGTTTACTCCACAATTCCTTCTTATAGGCAAAATAAAACCAAGTCACATCAATACTAGAAAGAAGTTCATGGAACTGCCAAACTTGTTTTCTATTTTTGTTATATAATTTATTTTTTATATTACAAATTTGTTTGGTTAAACTACTACCCTGTAGCAGATATGGTCCAAGGTCATAGCAACAAGTTTTAAGGAACATGGCAAAACATCCTCTTATCTCTGTCTCAAGATGAAGGCCAGTGTGAAAACACGTTTTTCACTCCATATTCAATAATAAAGCAGCTTGACAAAGAAGCAGCTCTCCACAACAGCTACTACTAATTTCTCTTCCAGAGAGATCCCTTGCCTTATAGTTAACTCAGGAAATGGGGGTGATCACAACAATGGGCTATGGCTCTGCAGCTCCCCATTATCTTTATGATTTCAGGAAACCCAGCCCCAATGATGCCCACACACAAAACAACGTTGAAGGACAATTGTGTGTGCTTCCTGCCACCTGGATGATGGCACAAGATGTGATATCTGCCCTATCTATCTGCATAACATATGCCTGCTTGCAAAATCTCTGCAGCTCAAAAACTCCTTTGTACCCTGGAATTGAATCTTCCTGAAGTACACCACTGTGAATGGTAGTTGTGGAAAGATAAAGAGATTTTAATGAAATATTGCTGAAAGAGGATCTCTATCACCTCCATTCTACCAGTTTCTAAATGATTAGTAGAATTGATCACAGAAAACTGAAGGTTAGACGCAATGTTAAGGTTTCTAGAAACCAGACCTTCATTTTTGTTCAAACTGTCTTCTTACTTCACAGCAAAAGCGATGTCTGTACATGCACACTTGACAGTGATATTATAAGCACCATAGCTTCCTGTTGCCAGGGCTGCAGAGCCTGCCCCTCCCAAGGGAATCCACATTCAGGTCACCACATGTACCAACAGAAGAGTGTGGTTCATGGTCCATTCAAGTCTCAGCAGATCAAACTCTGATAGTTCAGCCAACCTGCTCTTCCAGATATGGGGAAGTGGACCCAAAATTCACTATGATATTGCTTGAGATCTCCTTCACAACTCCCTACAGCTGCAACAGAGGAAAGTGCTGGGAATAAACTCAACATCTTGCCTCTTATAGGTGCTCTTGATTGCTAGGCCTTCCTAGAGTCCATCATCAGATAAGCTACTCAACTCTCCCTCAGGTTAATAAAAAAGAACTTTCCTATTGAGTAAGCAGAGATCAAATGACTCAGACAGCACAGGCCTACCCAGCTCTGCCCTAACACCCCAGGGCAGACAGAGAGCTCATCTGGGAAATCCGTACTTTGGTAGAAATTCTTCCAATCTCCCATAACACTCCTTTCTCTTCATAGGCACAGGGTCCTCTGTGTACAAATTCCATTACACACCAAATGTCTAGTGCAACCTTTTGTTTTTATAGCCAAGTACGAGTCAAATTCAAACTGGAAACAAAAAGAGGTCATAAATTTAAAAAAATGAGGGGTCTGGGGGAGGGATTGGAGGCTGGAAAGAGATGTAGAAATGATGTAATTATGATCCCATAAAATATTTTAAAATGTGGATACAAGCTTTTATGGTCCTATGTGTTCCAGGGATTTTTATGAGAGGATACCAGACATTACTGATACATATTAATTCAGGTTAAAAGTCTTATACCTGGAAAATAACAGTCCTGTTAGGCTGGGTCATACCATTTTACCAAAATCTTCTATTTTGGTTAAACTATCGCAATTGTTAAACAATACAGTAATTTGTTTTCACATAGGTTCAATTTTTAAAAATCCAGATTCTTCTTTAGATCAGTAACCTGATACACACAGCTACAGTGAATGGCTTGTACCTCAACCTTCAGAGCTGACTTAAATGTGCCTGTGGACTGCATGTATCTGTAAAGGAGAGTCCTCTAGTTGGACAGTCAATATTCACTGGATTGTTCTATGTGGGGAGTGTGGAGACATGCCTATTGGAGGCCTATGGGGAATGGCGAGTGAAGCATCGGTGACTCCTATGTCTCCCCTAAAAATCCTGATCCACTGCACACAGTGTTGATCTGCTAGGGACTCCTAGCAACTAGTGAAGTCTCACAATGGACCTGAAGCTAGGGCTGTGACTGCTTCCCCCTTCTTTACAGAAGTCTCCTTAGGGGACCTTGGCCCTCCACCCTGGCACATTTCCTTAGGTTTACACTAACCTTATTGATTTTTCCTGGTGCTTGAGGCTGGCACCTTCAGTCTGGTTTCCAGTGTCTGATTCTCGGGATTCGATGTGGGAAACATTACCTTTCACACCTCCCTCACCTGGTTCCTGATCCCCACAATTCTATCCTCCCCAAACTGTACACTGACCAACCTGGTCTGTCTTCACTCAGCTGACATTAATTCATAGATGCTGGGAAATTACAAAATCACTCAGGCTGCCCCAATCAGTTCATTTTCACAATGGTGACATCAGAAGCTATTTTGAATGTAATATTTCTTTCTGAGATGTCCACCATAAGTTAGTCCTCTTATTGTGGTCTGACAGCAGAAGCTGAATTCCACATGCAGCTCTTTTTCCTGTGACTGCAATGGACAGTTGGCTATGTGACTCAATTGAGTAACTGAAAAACTGGATGGTGATATACACATCCCTTTAACTGAAGACGTTATTTAGCTTCATCAAGAGGACAACAAAGCAGCAGTGTAGGATAAAGGTCACCTGATTCAACCTAGGAGAGTTTGACTCAGAAATATTTCTGTAAAAGGTTGGTATGCAGCTGTTCTAGAGTGAATATTCATTCCAGGACACACGCACTCCAGACACCTAAGGAATCAATGAAGGAAAATATCTTTAATGAGAGCATGCATTCCTCACTGGTTACTACTCAAAGAGAAACAGCGTAAAACAGATTTTGCATTCCTCATATGCTGTCCTCCTTAAGACTCTTCTATGTTAGGCCCCAGGTTATGCTCTGAACAATTTCAATAGGAACAGGAGACTGCACGTCTAGGCCTTAAAGCAGACAGAGACTTACAGAGCAAATTCAACTTCTTGATCCAAACATATACCCTAAAAGACAGATTAAAAAAAAATATCAGTACCACAATTCTCACTCATACAGAGGACAGAGAACACAAATACAGAGTACATCAATGAAATGTCACCTATAAGCGCTGTGTTTCCAATTCATAGACTAGCAGTTACGCTGAGCTATTCTTAATTCAGAATAAGGTGGCTTTTGCCTGTGAGACGGAGGCTCCGAGGAGAGCCACAGCTACCATCATGCACGAAGATAAAGAGTCATTTCAACTAACGCAGGCTTTTGTCTGTCTCAGGGCTATGACATCATCATCGAAAATTCACACAAACACACACATATGGATTTTTGATGTTTCTGCATGCAGGACCTACAGAGGCCAGAAGAGGACAACATATCACTTGTGAATAAAGTTATAGGAGCCTGGTAGCTACCAGCTGGTTTCTGAATTCAATCCTGATTCTTCTGTAACAAACCGAGGGCTCCAAACTGCTATGCTATCTTTCTAGCCACTTTTTATTTTAAATTTATTTTTGTACATGTTAATTAAAATTGATTACACCATTCTCCTTTCTCCATGTCCTTTCTCCATCTCTTCCCCAATCTTTCCCTTCTAATTTTTCCTTTTAAGCCTGTGCATAAGCCTGTGTCAATGCAGAAGGAAAACCTGCTGAGTCAATTTCTGTTCGTTCAATATGGTTTCAGGGATGAACACTTCCCACTGGGTATGAAATTTCAATCAACTATAGTCTAGGTCACAGTCCTTTCTGGTCTCAGCAGATCAGACTCTGGTAGCTCATCCAACCTATTCATGTTGCTATAGGCTCAGCAGCCCTGATACTCACTCTGGAATGGCCTGAGGTCTTCTTCATATCTCCTTGCAGCTGCCCACCAGGAAAACACTTGAAACAACTCACAGGGTGCCTCTTACTGCTGTCGCTGATTGCTGGGTCTTCCCAGAGGCCATCCTTTGCTAAGGACGTCCAGCTCTGCCTCAGGCCTGTCACACCTGTCCTCTGTCCTACTGGCTGAGCAGAGATCAAATGGCTCAGATAGCACAGGCCTTCCCAGCTCTGCACTTCCAGACAGGGCGGTCCCCTGGGAAATTTCTTGTTTTGTACAAATTTTTCCAGTCTCCCAGAGCACTTCTTGAGCCTCCAGGGCACGGAGTCTTTTGTGTGCTCATTCCATTACACACCTAAGCTCAGCCATCCCTTTGAATCATAGCTGTGAAGTCTTAAAGCCAAGTAAGTCACATTCAGGCATTAACGGTTATTAAGGTTAAAAAGGGCCTGAATAGAAAACAATGAAGAGATCAATGGGAGGACTTGACGGCAGGGAAGAGATGGTGGAAATTATGTAATTTTAATCCCCAAAATCACTTTTAAAACCAGGCGGTATAGTCATGTGATCCAGGGATTATGGAGTTTTATTAGATCATACTAAATATCACTCATGCCTTTTCTCTCAGGCTGAATATTTTAAACCTGGGAAATTGTGGTCCTGTTAGGCAGGGCCAAACTATTTGACCAAGATTTTCTCTTTTGGTTGGATTGTTGTATGGACGGTAATTTAGTTTCATGATAAATTCAGTTTTTGTTTTTTTTTTTAAATCAGATTCTTTATTCCATGCGCGGTGGGCTTGAGGAAGGGTCCAACCAGTATATGAGTTAGTTTCTTTGTGTATTTTTATTTAAGTTAAATTTTTTTGAGACAGGACATTTGTATGTGGCCTTGGCTGTCCTGAACTCACTTTGAAGACCATTCTAACCATCAGCTCACAGTCATCTGCCTGCCACCCTGAGTGTGCCGCTATGTCCAGATGTCAGGACATTTATTGATCATCACCAATTGATTCCTTCACTAATCCTTGCTAATGTCAACTTCCGTCAAACCTGGAAAACTTTCACCCTCCTTGATGTCCATCTCTTTCTGTACTTTGATTATTCCCTCTTCAGTTTGGTCATGGAACTCAATTATTGCACAGGCCCTCTTTATATGTCCTTTATAATTAAAGGACCCACATTCACTGACCTATTTCTTCTTTTCACTGTCCAGCCAACGTCCAGACTGAAAGGAGTAATAGGGTTGTTCTCTCCACACTGGGAAGCAGAGGCAGCATTGGGGGTCCAAAGCCATTGTCCGTTGCATAGCATGAGGCAATCCTGGACATATTGCTTGATACAGAAATAAATAATCAATATCACTGAAAAACATTGAAAAAATTTCGTAATGACCCTGAAATAATGGGGAACAACTACAAATAAGAAGTCCAAGCAATGGTGCATTTACAGAAAATCAAATTTAAAGAAAAATTAATAATTGAGTTTGAAGAATGATAAAAAATATTGCAAAACAAAACAACAACAACAAAAAAAGAAAAAAAAAAACAAAAACAAACCAAGAGCAATAGTGACTCTGAAAAAGAGCAGACCATTCCCTGGCAAAGGTAATAACATTAAAAAGATGCTGTCTAATCTGGCCCCGAAGTACATTGTTAGTTGTTGAATCCTGCAATCTGATAGATACATCTACAGCCGATGGCCTGTGTCTCAACCCTCAGAGCTGACTTAACTGTGGATTTGACACATCTGTAAAGAACAATCCTCTCGTAGAAAATTCAATATTCATTGTATCAAGCTCACCTCCCTAAACTGTACACCCACCAATCTGTTCTGTCTTTATTCATCTGAGATGAATTAGTACATGGTGGACATTACAAAATCACTCACTCTACTGTCTATCAGGTCTTTCTTCAATGGTGACATCTGCAGCTGTTCACATACTCTAATTTTCCCTGTTTTGTCCACAATAAACTACTCATCGTATTCTGGTCTAGAGGTAAAAGATGTGCTCCACATGTGAATATTTTTCTGGTTACTGCAATGAACAGTTGACTGTATGACTGACATGGGTAATTTTAAAACTGAGTGTGGGCACATCCCTTTAATTGAAGTCTTTTGGTATCTTAATCAAGAGGACAACAAGGCAACAGACTGGGATCAAGGAACTGAGTCAACACAGGAGAGTTTGTCCAAAATATTTTCTAAATGTCTCAAGGTTCAGCTGTTCTAGACTTAATACCCTTTCCAAGGAGAAAACATTCCATACACTTAAAGATTAATAAAGAAGAACCAATTTCATGACTCACATAAAATTGATTCAAAATTACTTCTAAACTCTTATATTTCTGACTCCCCACCTTGCTGGAGCCCTCTGGCAGAGTCAAACAGTACCTGAGTGGGGAGTGAGGATTGAAATAATTAAAACAGTCCAGGGCACATGGGATCAGTTGTCAGTAAGACAGCAGTCACAAGTTTATTCCACCATTCCTTTTCATAGGTAAAGCACAACCAAGTCACATCAATACTAGAAAGAAGTTCATGGAACTGCCAAACTTGTTATATATATATATATATATATATATATATATATATATATATATATAATTTATTCTTTGTATTACAAACGTGTTTTCTTAAACTGCTTCCCAGTAGCAGATGTGGTCCAAGGTCACAGCAACAAGTTTTAAGGAACATGGCAAAACATCCTATGATCTCTGTCTCAAGGTGAAGGCCAGGGTAAAAACAAGTTTTTCTACTCCAGACTCCTTAAGAAACCATCTTGACAAACAAGGAGCTCTCCACAACAGCTACTACTAATTTCTCTTCCACACAGAGTGATCCCATGCCTTATAGTTCTGTCCTGTCAGTAAATGGGAGTGATCAGAAAGGTGGGCTATGGCTCTGTAGTGCCCCATGTTCTTTGTGAATTCAGGAAACCCAGCCCCAATGATGTCCACACACAAAACAATGTTGAAGTATCATTGTTTGTCTGCTATCTGCCACCTGGATAATGGCACAAGATGTGAAATCTGCCCTATCTATCTGCATAACATATGCCTGCTTGCAAAACCTCTGCAGCTCAAAAACTCCTTTGTACCCTGGAATTGAATCTTCCTGAAGTACACCACTGTGAATGGTAGTTGTGGAAAGATAAAGAGATTTTAATGAAATATTGCTGAAAGAGGATCTCTATCACCTCCATTCTACCAGTTTCTAAATGATTAGTAGAATTGATCACAGAAAACTGAAGGTTAGACGCAATGTTAAGGTTTCTAGAAACCAGACCTTCATTTTTTTCAAACTGTCTTCTTACTGCACAGCAAAAGCGATGTCTGTACATGCACACTTGACAGTGATATTATAAGCACCATAGCTTCCTGTTGCCAGGGCTGCAGAGCCTGCCCCTCCTAAGGGAATCCACATTCAGGTCACCACATGTACCAACAGAAGAGTGTGGTTCATGGTCCATTCAAGTCTCAGCAGATCAAACTCTGATAGTTCAGCCAACCTGCTCTTCCAGATATGGGGAAGTGGACCCAAAATTCACTATGATATTGCTTGAGATCTCCTTCACAACTCCCTACAGCTGCAACAGAGGAAAATCCTGGGAATAAACTCAATAGCATGCCTCTTATAGGTGCTCTTGATTGCTAGGCCTTCCTAGAGTCCATCATCAGATAAGCTACTCAGCTCTCCCTCAGGTTAGTAAAAAAACAGCTTTACTATTGAATAAGCAAAGGTCAAAAGACTCAGGCAGCACAGGCCTACCCAGCTCTGCCCTAACACCCCAGGGCAGACAGAGAGCTCATCTGGGAAATCTATACATTGGTAGAAATTCTTCCACTCTCCCATAACACTCCTTTTTCTTCATAGGCACAGGGTCCTCTGTGTACAAATTCCATTACAGACCAAATGTCCAGTGCAACCTTTGTTTCTATAGCCAAATACAAGTCACAGTCAAACAGGACTCAAAAAGTGGTCATGAATTAAAAAAAAATGCGGGGTCTCGGGGAGGGATTGGAGGCTCGAAGGAGTTGTAGAAATGAAGTAATTATGATCTCATAAAATATTTTAAAAGGTGGACACAAGCTTTCAAAGTCTATTGTGCTCCAGAGATTTTTATAAGAGCATGTCAGATATTACTAATACATCTTAATTCAGAGTAAACATCTTAAAGCTGGAAAATAACCGTCTGTTAGGCTGGGCCATACCATTTTCCCAAGATCTTCTATTTTGGTTGAACTATCGCAATTGTTAAACAATACAGTAATTTGTTTTCACATAGGTTCAATTTTTTTTTAAACCAGATTCTTGTTTAGATCCGTAACCTCATCCACACAGCTGCAGTGAATGGCCTGTACCTCAACCTTCAGAGCTGACTTAAATGTGCCTGTGGACTGCACGTATCTGCAAAGGAGAGTCCTCTAGTTGGACAGTCAATATTCACTGGATTGTTCTATGTGGGGAGTGTGGAGACATGCCTATTGGAGGCCCACGGGGAATGGCGAGTGAAGCATCGGTGACTCCTACGACTCCCCTAAAAATCCTGATCCACTGCACACAGTGTTGATCTGCTAGGGACTCCTAGCAACAAGTGAAATCTCAAAATGGATCTGAAGCTAGGGCTGTGGCCGCTTCCCCTTTCTTTACAGAAGTCTCCTTAGGGGACCTTGGCCCTCCACCCTGGCACATTTCCTTAGGTTTACACTAACCTCATTGATTTTTTCCTGGTGCTTGAGGCTGGCACCTTCAGTCTGGTCTCCAGTGTCTGATTCTCGGGATTCGATGTGGGAACCATTACCTTTCACACCTTGCTCACCTGGTTCGTGATCCCCACAATTCTATCCTCTCCAAACTGTACACTGACCAACCTGGTCTGTCTTCACTCAGCTGACATCAATTCATAGATGCTGGGGAATTACAAAATCACTCAGGCTGCCCCAATCAGTTCATTTTCACAATGGTGACATCAGAAGCTCTTTTGAGTGTCCTATTTCTATCAGAGATGTTCACCATAAGCTAGTCCTCTTATTGTGGTCTGACAGCAGAAGCTGAATTCCACATGCAACTGTTTTTCCTGTGACTGCAATGGACAGTTGGCTATATGACTCAAATCAGTAATTGAAAACTGGATGGTGATACACACATCCTTTTAACTGAAGAAGTTACTTAGCTTCATCAAGAGGACAACAAAGCAACAGTGTAGGATCAAGGTCACCTGATTCAACCTAGGAGAGTTTGACTCAGAAATATTTCTGTAAAAGGCTGGTATGCAGCTGTTCTTGAGTGAATATTCATTCCAGGGCACACGCACTTCACACACCTAAGGAATCGATGAAGGAAAATATCTTTAATGAGAGCATGCACTCCTCACTGGCTACTACTCAAAGAGGAAGAGCCTAAAACAGATTTTGCATTCCTCATGTGCTGTCCTCTTTACATCTCTTCTATGTCAGGCCCCAGGTTATGCTCTGAACAATTTCAATAGGAACAGGAGACTGCACGTCTAGGCCTTAAAGCAGACAGAGACTTACAGAGCAAATCCAACTTCTCGATCCAAATATATACCCTAAAAGACAGATTAAAAAAATTATATCAGTACAATTCTCACACATACAGAGGACAGAGAACACAAATACAGAGTACATCAATGAAATGTCACCTATAAGCGCTGTGTTTCCAATTCACACACTAGCAGTTACGCTGAGCTATTCTTAATTCAGAATAAGGTGGCTTTTGCCTCTGAGAAGGCAGGCTCCGAGGAGAGATGCAGCTGCCACCATGCAAGAAGATAGTTATTTCACCTAATGCAGGCTTCTGTCTTTCTCAGGGCTATGACATCATCATAGAAAATTCCATTTGTTAACATTGTTTACACAAACAAACACACACATATGGATTTTTGATGTATCTGCATGCAGTACCTACAGAGGCCAGAAGAGGACATCAGATCACTTGTGAATGAAGTTATAGGAGCCTGGTAGCTACCAGCTGATATCTGAATTCAATCCTGTTTCTTCTGTAACAAACCAAGGGCTCCTAACTGCTATGCTATCTTTCTAGCCACCTTTTATTGTAAATTTATTTTTGTACATGTTAATTAAAATCATTTATGCCATTTTCCTTTCTCCAAGTCCTTTCTCTATCTCTTCCCCAATCTTTCCCTTCTACTTTTTCCTTTTAAGCTTGTGCATAAGTCTGTGTCAATGCAGAAGGAAAACCTGCTGAGTCAATTTCTGTTCGTTCAATATGGTTTCAGGGATGAACACTTCCCACTGGGTATGTAATTTCAATCAACTATAGTCTAGTTCACAGTCATTTCTGGTCTCAGCAGATCAGACTCTGGTAGCTCATCCAACCTATTCATGTTGGTGTAGGCTCAGTAGCCCTGACACTCACTGTGGAATGGCCTGAGGTCTTCTTCATATCTCCTTGCAGCTGCCCACCAGGAAAATCCTTGAAACAGCTCACAGGCTGCCACTTACTGGTGTCGCTGATTGCTGGGCCTTCCCAAAGTCCATCCTTTGTTAAGGACACCCAGATCAGCCTCAGGTCAGTCATAGCTGTCCTACTGGCTGAGCAGAGATCAAATGGCTCAGATAGCACAGTCCTTCCCCGCTCTGCACTTCCAGCCAGGGCTGTCCCCTGGGAAATTTCTAGTTTTGTAGAAATTCTTCCAGTCTCGCAGAGCACTATTTGTGCCTCCAAGACACAGGGTCCTTTGTGTGCACATTCCATTACACACCAAAGCTCAGCCAACCCTTTGAATCATACCTGTGAAGTCTTAAAGCTAAGTAAGTCACATTCAGGCATTAATGGTTATTAAGGTTAAAAAGGGCCTGAATAGAAAACAATCAAGAGAACTATGGGAGGACTTGACGGCAGGGAAGAGATGGTGGAAATTATGTAATTTTAATCCCCAAAATCACTTTTAAAACCAGGCTGTAGAGTCATGTGCTCCAGGTATTATGGATTTTTATTAGGTCATACTAAATATTACTCATGCCTTTTCTCTCAGGCTGAATTTTTTTTTTCAATGCAGTTTATTCAGGAACCTTGAACAATCCTCGGACCCTGGGGAAAGCCAGCCCACAGCTTAAATAGCCTCTGGGTAGCCAACCCAGGCGTGCCACGTGGGCAATGCAGATAGGTCCACATACATGGAAGCAAGCCAGATCCTCAGCCTTAGCCAAATGTGGAATTGTTCGTGACAGAGAGCACTCACGATTAGGAAGGTGGAAGGCGGAAACCAGCTCCATCTTTAAGGCATAGCATTCCGCAGCTCTCTACAGTTCCCCCTTTTTGTTCTAGACGCATCAGGCAAGAGTAGAGGTCTGATCTCTGATATTAGAAATAAATTGGGACTTTGTACCGATGTTCATTTAGGTGTCATCCACCCAAAGAGCATCAGACCCATCCGATACCTTTTTCTCAGAGGCGGGACCTGGGGCATCAACCCGCATGCAACCAGACATGCTCTTCTCTGGGTCCAAAGCGGCTGACCCTGAGTGCAGTGCTTAGCCTCTCATTATGAGCGTAACATTTTAGCTTTTTATGGTATCCAACCATGCTTGGGGAGAATGTCCTGCTTCAATGGCTGTAAAGGCCTGAATGATCATGGCTGCATCACACTGTTGTGAGACTCTAATCTTGCATATATACCACAGGCAAACCAAGGAGACCAACACCAGAAGGCCTGCTAACGCTCCCATGTCCGCCCATTCCTTCAGATGATTCATGGCTGCAGCAACCCATGATGATAATCCTGTGGCTAGTCCTGCATCCACTCTTGTAGAATTTACTGTGACAATGGCCACTCTCAGCTGCTCCATCGTAGTATCGAATTCTCCAGTCCAATTACCTAAAATATAGCTCGACAATTGTTTAGACAGATTTGCAGCACAGGAAAAATTCTCATGTTATACGCTAGTGACTCAAAGTCCAGCATATTTTCATTGACAGCCAAGTTGAGCAATTTGCCATAGGGTATCAATTTGCTCCTGCACGAGGTCAATCCTCTGATTGAACACCATCAAGCTTCCTTTTAGTTGAGCATTAATTCCTTTATGTACAACTAAGGCATGAGCTACATTGGCTAAATGATTGTTCAGGGTCTGAGCAGTCTGCCCAGTATGACTCATGGCTAATGCCCCGGTGGTAGCTCCAACAGCCACCAATGAGATGGTAGTAACAATAGTGGCTGTAGTTCCAAGATCCTTTTTCTGTCTGAAGAGAGTCATAGCGTGAGGGGCATCAACGGGCACAGGCACCCAGTGAGGCATGCGAGTAACCAGGGCATACCTAAACTTACTAGCATTCCAGCATTGGGCAAAAAAGCAAATATCATTACCACAATTACTTGGCTCTATCTGGCTAATAATGACTAAAAATGGACATACATATAGACAAACAGGTGTGGGCTTATAGGAAATATTATGATAAGCCTTAACCCCCTGGTTGGAACATCCTGTGTCAGTTCTAGAACTAGCAGTGGTGGTGTCCGAGGTCTGAGTAGGTTCAGGAGACCATTGCCCCCAGGGGCGAGACGTGCTCCATGCCAATTGACTAACTCAATGTTTTCCTCCCCTTTTGAAAGTCATTTAAGGTTCTGAAATTATTTTTATCCCTTTTTTTTTAATTTTTCATCAATTACACTTTATTCATTCTGCCTCCCCCCATAAGCCCCTCCCTCCTCCCCTACCAATCCCACCCTCCCTCCTCCCTCTGCTTGCATGCCACTCCCCAAGTCCACTAATAGGGGAGGTTCGCCTCTCCTTTCTGATCTTAGTCTGTCAGTTCACATCAAAAGTGGCTGCATTGTCCTCTACTATGGCCTGGTAAGGCTGCTCCCCCCCAGAGGGAGGTGATCAAAGAGCAGGCCAATCAGATTATGCCAGAGGCAGTCCCTCTTCACATTACTATGTAACCCAATTGGACTCTGAACTGCCCTGGGCTACATCTGTGCAGGCGTTCTGGGTTATCTCCATGAATAGTCCTTGGTTGGAGTATGAGTCTCTGGGAAGTTCCCTGTGTTCACATTTTCTTGTTCTGTTGCTCTCCTTGTGGAGACCCTGTCCTCTCCAGCTCTTACTATTTCCCAGTTCTTACCTAAAATTCCATTCACTCTGCCCAACAGTTGCCCATCAGGCTCAGCATCTGCTTTGATAGTCTGAAGGGCAGAGGCTTTCAGAGGCCCGCTGTGGTAGGTTCCTAGGTTGTTTCCTGTTTTCTTCTTCTTCTGATGTCCATCCTCTTTGCCTTTCCGGATGGGGATTGGACATTTTAGTTAGGGTCCTCTCTCTTGCTTAGTTTCTTTAGATGCACAGGTTTTAGTGGGTTTGTCCTATGTTGTATGTCTATATGAGTGAGTATATACCATGTGTGTCTTTTTGCTTCTGGGACAACTCACTCAGGATGATCCTTTCTAGATCCCACCATTTACCTGCAAATTTCATGATTTCCTTATTTTTCATTGCTGAGTAATATTCCATTGTGTAGATGTACCACAATTTCTGCATCCATTCTTCAGTTGAGGGGCATCTGGGTTGTTTCCAGCTTCTGGCTATTACAAATAAAGCCGCTACAAACATGGTTGAGCAAATGTCCTTTTTGTGTACTTGAGCCTCTTTTGGATATATCAGGCTGAATATTTTAAACCTGGGAAATTGTGGTCCTGTTAGGCAGGGCCAAACTATTTGACCAAGATTTTCTCTTTTGGTTGGACTGTTGTAAGGACAGTAATTTAGTTTCATGATAAATTCAGTTTTATTTAAAAAAAATCAGATTCTTTATTCCATGCGCTGTGGGCTTGGGGAAGTTTCCCACCAGTATATTAGTTAGTTTACTTGTGTATTTTTTTTTATTTATGTTAAATTTTTTTGAGACAGGACATTTGTATGTGGCCTTGGTTGTCCTGAACTCACTTTGAAGACCATTCTGACCATGAATTCACAGTCATCTGCCTGCCGCCCTGAGTGTGCCGCTATGTCCAGATGTCAGGACATTTATTGATCATCAGCAACTGATTCCTTCACTACTCCTTGCTAATGTCAGCTACTGGCAGAGGTGGAAAGCTTTCACCCTCCTTGCTGTCCATCTCTTTTGGTACTGTGATTATTCCATCTTCAGTTTAGTCATAGAACTTAATTATTGCACAGACCTTCTTTATATGTACTTCATAATTAAAGTAGCTATTTCTTTTTTTCACTGTCCAGCCAACGTCCAGCCTGAAAGGAGTAGTAGGGGTGTTCTCTTTGCACTGGGAAGCAGAGGCAGCATTGGGGGTTCAAAGCCATTGTCGATTGCATAGCATGACGCAATCCTGGCCATATTGCTTGATACAGAAATAAATAATTAATATCACTGAAAAAATTGAAAAAACTTCTTATTAACACTGAAACAATGGGGAATAGCTAAAAATAAGAAGTCCAAGCAATGGTGCATTTATAGAAAATAAAATTTAAAGATAAAATAATAAGTAAGTTTTAAGAATGATAAAAATATTGCAAAAAAAAAAACAAAACAAAACAACAACAACAATAACAAAAAAAAAAAAAAACCAAGAGTAATAGTGACTCTGAAAAAGAGCAGACCATTCCCTGGCAAAGGTAATAACATTAAAAAGATGCTGTCTAATCTGGCCCCGAAGTACATTGTTAGTTGTTGAATCCTGCAATCTGATAGATACATCTACAGCCAATGGCCTGTGTCTCAACCCTCAGAGCTGACTTAACTGTGGATTTGACACATCTGTAAAGAACAATCCCCTCGTAGAAAATTCAATATTCATTGTATCAAGCTCACCTCCCTAAACTGTACAACCACCAATCTGTTCTGTCTTTATTCATCTGAGATGAATTAGTAAATGTGGACATTACAAAATCATTCACTCTACTATCTATCATGTCCTTCGTTACAATGGTGACATCTGCCTCTGTTCACATACTCTAATTTTCCTTGTTTTGTCCACAATAAGCTACTCATCTTATTCTGGTCTGAAGGTAAAAACTGTGCTCCACATGTGAATATTTTTTCCAGTTACTGCAATGAACAGTTGACTGTATGACTGAAATGGGTAATTTTAATACTGAGTGTTGGCACATCCTTTTAATTGAAGACTTTTGTTATCTTAATCAAGTGGACAACAAGGCAACAGACTGGGATCAAGGAACTGAGTCAACACAGGAGAGTTTGTCCAAAATATTTTCTAAATGTCTCAAGGTGCAGGTGTTCTAGAATTAATACACTTTCAAGGAGAAATCACTCCATACACTTAAAGATTAATAAAGAAGAACCAATTTCATAACTCACATAAAATTGATTGAAAATTACTTCTAAACTCTTATATTTCTGACTCCACAGCTTGCTGGAGCCCTCAGGCAGAGTCAAACAGTCCCTGAGTGGGGAGTGAGGATTGAAATAATTAAAACAGTCCAGGGCACATGGGATCAGCTGTCAGTAAGACAGCAGTCACATGTTTATTCCACCATTCCTTTTCATAGGTAAAGCACAACCAAGTCACATCAATACTAGAAAGAAATTCATGACACCGCCAGACTTGTTTTTTTTATATCATTTATTATTTTTTTATGTTACAAACTTGTTTTCTTAAACTACTTCCCTGTAGCAGATAGGGTCCCCGCTCACACAAACAAGTTTAAAGGAACATGGCAAAACATCTTCTCATCTCTGTCTGAAGGTGAAGGCTAGGGTGCAAATGTGTTTTTCCACTGCAGACTCAAGAATAAAGCAGCTTGACACATAAGCAGCTCTCCAAAACACCTACTACTAATTTCTCTTCCAAACAGAGAGATCCCATGGCCTATAGTTCTCTCAGTAAAGGGGGGTGATCACAAAGGTGGGCTATGGCTCTGTAGCACCCCATGCTCTTTGTGAATTCAGGAAACCCAGCCTCAATGATGCCCACACAGAAAACAATGTTGAAGGACAATTGTGTGTCTGCTTCCTGCCACCTGGATAATGGCACAAGATGTGAAATCTGCCCTATCTATCTGCATAACACATGCCTGCTTGCAAAACCTCTGCAGCTCAAAAACTCCTTTGTACCCTGGAATTGAATCTTCCTGAAGTACACCACTGTGAATGCTGGTTGTGGAAAGATAAAGAGATTTTAATGAAATATTGCTGAAAGAGGAACTCTATCACTTCCATTCTACCAGTATCTAAATGATTAGTAGAATTGATCACAGAAAACTGAAGGTTAGACGCAATGTTAAGGTTTCTAGGAACCGGACCTTCATTTTTTTCAAACTGTCTTACTGCACACCAAAAGCGATGTCTGTGCATGCACACTTGACAGTGATATTATAAGCACCATAGCTTCCTGTTGCCAGGGCTGCAGAGCCTGCCCCTCCCAAGGGAATTCACATTCAGGTCACCACATGTACCAACAGAAGAGTGTGGTTCATGGTCCATTCAAGTTTCAGCAGATCAAACTCTGATAGTTCAGCCAACCTGCTCTTCCAGATATGGGGAAGTGGACCCAAAATTCACTATGATATTGCTTGAGATCTCCTTCACAACTACCTACAGCTGCAACAGAGGAAAGTCCTGGGGATAAACTCAGCAGCATGCCTCTTATAGGTGCTCTTGATTGCTAGGCCCTCCTAGAGTCCATCATCAGATAAGCTACTCAGCTCTCCCTCAGGTTGGTAAAAAAATAGCTTTCCTATTGAGTAAGCAAAGATAAAAGGACTCAGGAAGCACAGGCCTACCGAGCTCTGCCCTAACACCCCGGGGCAGACAGAGAGCTCATCTGGGAAATCTGTACTTTGGTAGAAATTCTTCCACTCGCCCATATCTCTCCTTTCTCTTCATAGGCACAGGGTCCTCTGTGTACAGCTTCCATTACAGACCAAATGTCCAGTGCAACCTTTGTTTCTATAGCCAAATACAAGTCACATTCAAACAGGACTCAAAAAGTGGTCATGAATTAAAAAAAAAAAAACATGAGGGGTCTTGGGGAGGGATTGGAGGCTCGAAAGAGTTGTAGAAATGAAGTAATTATGATCCCATAAAATATTTTAAAATGTGGATACAAGCTTTTACAGTCTTTTGTGTTCCAGGGATTTTTATGAGAGCATGTCAGATATTACAAATACATCTTAATTCAGGGTAAACATCTTAAACGTGGAAACTAACAGTCTGTTAGGCTGGGCCATACCATTTTACCAGGACCTTCTCTTTTGGTTGAACTATCTATCGCAATTGTTAGACAATTTGTTTTCACATAGGTTCAATTTTTTTTTAAACCAGATTCTTGTTTAGATCAGTAACCTTATCCACACAGCTACAGTGAATGGCCTGTGCCTCAACCTTCAGAGCTGACTTAAATGTGCCTGTGGACTGCACGTATCTGCAATGGAGAGTCCTCTGGTTATACAGTCAATAGTCACTGGATTGTTCTATGTGGGGAGTGTGGAGACATGCCTATTGGAGGCCCACAGGGAATGGCGAGTGAAGTATCGGTGACTCCTACGAAGCCCCTAAAAATCCTGATCCACTGCACACAGTGTTGATATGCTAGGGACTCCTAGCAACTAGTGAAGTCTCAAAATAGACCTGAAGCTAGGGCTGTGGCTGCTTCCCCCTTCTTTACAGAAGTCTCCTTAGGGGACCTTAGCCCTCCACCCTGGCACGTTTCTTTAGGTTTACACTAACCTGATTGATTTTTCCTGGTGCTTGAGGCTGGCATCTTCAGTCTGCTCTCCAGTGTCTGATTCTCCAGATTCGATGTGGGAAACATTACCTTTCACACCTCCCTCACCTGGTTCCTGATCCCCACAATTCTATCCTCCCCAAACTGTACACTGACCAACCTGGTCTGTCTTCACTCAGCTGACATCAATTCATAGATGCTGGGAAATTACAAAATCACTCAGGCTGCCCCAATCAGTTCATTTTCACAATGGTGACATCAGAAGCTCTTTTGAGTGTCCTATTTCTATCTGAGATGTTCACCATAAGCTAGACCTCTTATTGTGGTCTGACAGCAGAAGCTAATTCCACATGCAACTCTTTTTCCTGTGACTGCAATGGACAGTTGGCTATATGACTCAAATGAGTAATTGAAAAACTGGATGGTGATACACACATCCCTTTAACTGAAGAAGTTAAGTGTAGGATCAAAGTCACCTGATTCAACCTTGGAGAGTTTGACTCAGAAATATTTCTGTAAAAGGCTGGTGTGCAGCTGTTCTAGAGTGAATATTCATTCCAGGGCACACGCACTCCAGACACCTAAGGAATCGATGAAGGAAAATATCTTTAATGAGAGAATGCATTCCTCTCTGGCTACTACTCAAAGAGGAATAGCCTAAAACAGATTTTGCATTCCTCATATGCTGTCCTCCTTGAGACTCTTCTAGGTCAGGCCCCAGGTTATGCTCTGAACAATTTCAATAGGAACAGGAGACTGCACGTCTAGGCCTTAAAGCAGACAGAGACTTACAGAGCAAATCCAACTACTCGATCCAAACTTATACCCTAAAAGACAGATTAAAAAAAAATATCAGTACAATTCTCACACATACAGAGGACAGAGAACACAAATACAGAGTACATCAGTGAAATGTCAACTATAAGCGCTGTGTTTCCAATTCATAGACTAGCAGTTACGCTGAGCTGTACTTAATTCAGAATAAGGTGGCTTTTGCCTATGAGAAGGCAGGCTCCGAGGAGAGACGCAGCTGCCATCATGCAAGAAGAGAGTTATTTCAACTAACCGAGGCTTCTGTCTTTCTCAGGGCTATGACATCATTGTAGAAAATTACATTTTTTAGCGTCATTTACACACAAACACATACACATATGTATGGATTTTTGCATGTATCAGCATGCAGTACCTACAGAGGCCAGAAGGGGACATCAGACCACTTGCGAATTACGATTTATTCATTTTAAATCCTGGTTCTAGCCCCCTTCCTTATCCCATTTCCTTCCTTCAGCACACAAAAAGCAAGTCATTGGTGTGTACTATAAGTGGTGATATTCTAAGTATCACAGCTCCCCGTGGTCACACCTGGGAAGCGTCTCCATCTCCAATGAATCCACACTCAGGGAAGCTAAGAGGGTAAAGACTTCTGTCCATTTAACTGCAGGTACCAACTATAGTCTGGGTCACAGTCCGTTCCAGTCTCAGCAGATCAGACTCTGGTAGCTCATCCAACCTACTCTTGTTGGTGTAGGCACAGCAGCCCTGACACTCACTGTGGAATGGCCTGAGGTCTTCTTCATATCTCCTTGCAGCTGCCCACCAGGAAAATCCTTGAAACAACTCACAGGGTGCCTCTTACTGCTGTCGCTGATTGCTGGGCCTTCCCAAAGTCCATCCTTTGCTAAGGACACCCAGCTCAGCCTCAGGTCAGTCATAGCTGTCCTACTGGCTGAGCAGAGATCAAATGGCTCAGATAGCACAGGCCTTAGCAGCTCTGCACTTCCAGACAGGGCGGTCCCCTGAGAAATTTCTAGTTTTGTAGAAATTCTTCCAGTCTCCCAGAGCACTACTTGTGCCTCCAAGACACAGGGTCCTTTGTGTGCACATTCCATTACACACCAAAGCTCAGCAATCCCTGTGAATCATAGCTGTGAAGTCTTAAAGCCAAGTAAGTCACATTCAGGCATTAACGGTTATTAAGGTTAAAAAGGGCCTGAATAGAAAACAATCAAGAGAACTATGGGAGGACTTGAAGGCAGGGAAGAGATGGTGGAAATTATGTAATTTTAATCCCCCAAATCACTTTTAAAAGCAGGCGGTATAGTCATGTGCTCCAGGGATTATGGATTTTTATTAGGGCATACTAAATATTATTCATGCCTTTTCTCTCAGGCTGAATATTTTAAACCTGGGAAATTGTGGTCCTGTTAGGCAGGGCCAAACTATTTGACCAAGATTTTCTCTTTTGGTTGGACTGTTGTAAGGACAGTAATTTAGTTTCATGATAAATTCAGTTTTTTTAAAAAAAAAATCAGATTCTTTATTCCATGCGCTATGAGCCTGGGGAAGTGTCCAACCAGTATATTAGTTAGTTTAATTGTGTATTTTTTATTTATGTTAAATTTATTTGAGACAGGACATTTGTATGTGGCCTTGGCTGTCCTGAACTCACTTTGAAGACCATTCTGACCATCAACTCACAGTCATCTGCCTACCGCCCTGAGTGTGCCTCTATGTCCAGATGTCAGGACATTTATTGATCATCCCCAATTGATTCCTTCACTACTCCTTGCTAATGTCAGCTACTGTCAAACCTGGAAAGCTTTCACCCTCCTTGCTGTCCATCTCTTTTTGTAACTGTGATTATTCCATCTTCAGTTTAGTCATAGAACTCAATTATTGCACAGGCCCTCTTTATATGTACTCCTTAATTAAAGGACCCTCATTCATTGGCCTATTTCTTCTTTTCACGTTCCAGCCAAGTTCCAGCCTGAAAGGAGTAGTAGAGTTGTTCTCTCATCATTGGGAAACAGAAGCAGCACTGGGGGTCCAAAACAATTGTCAGATGCATAGCATGAGGCAAGCCTGGCCTTATTGCTTTATACAGAAACACATAATCAATATCACAGAGAAAATTTGAAAGAAATGCTTAATGACCCTGAAACAGTGGGGAATAAACACATATAAGAGGTTCAAGCAATGGAGAAAATCAGATTTAAAGAAAAATAAATAATTGAGTTTTAAGAAGGATAAAAAATATTGAAAAAGAAAATACAGCAATAGTGACTTTGAAAAAGAGCAGACCATTCCCTGGCAAAGGTAATAACATTAAAAAGATGCTGTATAGTCTGGCCCCGAGGTACATTGTTAGCTGTTGAATTCTGTAACCTCATAGATGCATCAACAGCCATTGGCCTGTGTCTCAACCCTCAGAGCTGACTTAACTGTGGATTTGACACATCTGTAGAGAACAGTCCCCTCGTAGGAAATTCAATATTCATTGCATCAAGCTCACCTCCCTCAACTGTACACCCACCAATCTGTTCTGTCTTTATTCATCTGAGATGAATTAGTACATGGTGGACATTACAAAATCACTCACTCTACTGTCTATCAGGTCCTTCTTCACGATGGTGACATCTGCTGCTGTTCACATACTCTAATTTTCCCTGTTTTGTCCACAATAAACTACTCATCTTATTCTGGTCTGAAGGTAAAAGCTGTGCTCCACATGTGAATATTTTTTCCAGTTACTGCAATGAACAGTTGACTGTATGACTGAAATGGGTAATTTTAAAACTGAGTGTTGGCACATGCCTTTAATTGAAGTCTTTTGTTATCTTAATCAAGAGGACAACAAGGCAACAGACTGGGATCAAGGACCTGAGTCAACACAGGAGAGTTTGTCCAAAATATTTTCTAAATGTCTCAAGGTGCAGCTGTTCTAGACTTAATACCCTTTCCAAGGAGAAAACATTCCATACACTTAAAGATTAATAAAGAAGAACCAATTTCATGACTCACATAAAATTGATTCAAAATTACTTCTAAACTCTTATATTTCTGACTCCCCACCTTGCTGGAGCCCTCTGGCAGAGTCAAACAGTCCCTGAGTGGGGAGTGAGGATTGAAATAATTAAAACAGTCCAGGGCACATGGGATCAGCTGTCAGTAAGACAGCAGTCACAAGTTTATTCCACCATTCCTTTTCATAGGTAAAGCACAACCAAGTCACATCAATACTAGAAAGAAGTTCATGGAACTGCCAAACTTGTTTTATATATATATATATATATATATATACATATATATATATGTATATATATATATATATATAATTTATTCTTTGTATTACAAACTTGTTTTCTTAAACTGCTTCCCAGTAGCAGATGTGGTCCAAGGTCACAGCAACAAGTTTTAAGGAACATGGCAAAACATCCTCTTATCTCTGTCTCAAGGTGAAGGCCAGGGTAAAAACATGTTTTTCTACTCCAGACTCCTTAAGAAAGCATCTTGACAAACAAGAAGCTCTCCACAACAGCTACTACTAATTTCTCTTCCAAACAGAGTAGTCCCATGCAATATAGTCCTCTCAGGAAATAGGGGTGATCACAAAGAATGGCTATGGCTCTGTAGCCCCACATGGTCTTTGTGAATTCAGGAAACCCAGCCCCTATGATGCACACACACACACAAAAATGTCGAAGTACAATTGTGTGTCTGCTTCCTGCCTCCTGGATAATGGCACAAGATTGAAATCTGCCCTATCTGTCTACATAACACATGTGTGCTTGAGAAACCTGTGCAGCTCTTTACCCAGGAATTGAATCTTCCTGAATCACACCACTCTGGCTGGTGGTTGTGGAAAGATAAAGAGATTTTAATGAAATATTGCTAAAAGACGCTCTCCCCTCCATTCTACCAATTTCTAAACGATTAGTAGAATTCATCACAGAAAACTGAAGGTTAGACGCAATGTTAAGGCTTCTAGAATCCAGACCTTCATTTTTTTAAAACTGTCTTCTTAACTATACAGCAAAAGCAATATCTGTGCGTGCACACATGACAGTGATATTATAATGCCATAGCTTCCTGTTGCCAGGGCTGCAGAGCCTGCCCCACCCAAGGGAATCCACATTCAGGTCACCACATGTACCAAGAGAAGAGTGTGGTTCATGGTCCATTCAAGTCTCAGCCGATCAAAGTCTGATAGTTCAGCCAAACAGCTCTTCCTGATATGGGGTAGTGGACCCAAAATTCACTATGATATTGCCTGAGATCTCCTTCACAACTCCCTACAGCTGCAACAGAGGAATGTGCTGGGAATAAACTCAACAGCATGCCTTTTATAGGTATTCTTGATTGCTAGGCCCTCCTAGAGTCCATCATCAGATAAGCTACTCAGCTCTCCCTCAGACTGGTAAAAAAATAGCTTTCCTATTGAGTAAGCAAAGATAAAAGGACTCAGGAAGCACAGGCCTACCGAGCTCTGCCCTAACACCCTGGGGCAGACAGAGAGCTCATCTGGGAAATCTGTACTTTGGTAGAAATTCTTCCACTCGCCCATATCTCTCCTTTCTCTTCAGAAGCACAGGGTCCTCTGTGTACAAATTCCATTACAGACCAAATGTCCAGTGCAACCTTTGTTTCTATAGCCAAATACAAGTCACATTCAAACAGGACTCAAAAAGTGGTCATGAATTAAAAAAAAAAAACATGAGGGGTCTTGGGGAGGGATTGGAGGCTCGAAAGAGTTGTAGAAATGAAGTAATTATGATCCCATAAAATATTTTAAAATGTGGATACAAGCTTTCACAGTCTTTTGTGTTTCAGGGATTTTTATGAGAGCATGTCAGATATTACTAATACATCTTAATTCAGTTTAAACATCTTAAACCTGGAAAATAACAGTCTGTTAAGCTGGGCCATACCATTTTACCAGGACCTTCTCTTTTGGTTGAACTATCGCAATTGTTAGACAATTTGTTTTCACATAGGTTCATTTTTTTTTAAACCAGATTCTTGTTTAGATTAGTAACCTTATCCACACAGCTGCAGTGAATGGCCTGTGCCTCAGCCTTCAGAGCTGACTTAAATGTGCCTGTGGACTGCACATATCTGCAATGGAGAGTCCTCTGGTTATGCAGTCAATAGTCACTGGATTGTTCTATGTGGGGAGTGTGGAGACATGCCTATTGGAGGCCCACGGGGAATGGCGAGTGAAGCATCAGTGACTCCTACAACTCCCCTAAAAATCCTGATCCACTGCACACAGTGTTGATCTGCTAGGGACTCCTAGCAACTAGTAAAGTCTCAAAATGGACCTGAAGCTAGGGCTGTGGCTGCTTTCCCCTTCCTTACAGAAGTCTCCTTAGGGGACCTTGGCCCTCCACCCTGGCACATTTCCTTAGGTTTACACTAACCTGATTGTTTTTTCCTGGTGCTTGAGGCTGACACCTTCAGTCTGATCTCCAGTGTCTGATTATTAGGATTCGATGTGGGAACCATTACCTTTCACACCTTCCTCACCTGGTTCCTGATCCCCACAATTCTATCCTCCCCAAACTGTACACTGACCAACCTGGTCTGTCTTCACTCAGCTGACATTAATTCATAGATGCTGGGAAATTACAAAATCACTCAGGCTGCCCCAATCAGTTCATTTTCACAATGGTGACATCAGAAGCTATTTGAGAGTCCTATTTCTATCTGAGATATCCACCATAACCTAGTCCTCTTATTATGGTCTGACAGCAGAAGCTGAATTCCACATGCAACTCTTTTTCCTGCAACTGCAGTGGACAGGTGGCTATATGACTCAAATGAGTAATTGAAAAACTGGATGGTGATACACACATCCCTTTAACTGAAGAAGTTATTTAGCTTCATCAAGAGGACGACAAAGCAACAGTGTAGGATCAAGGTCACCTGATTCAACCTAGGAGAGTTTGACTCAGAAATATTTCTGTAAAAGGCTGGTATGCAGCTGTTCTAGAGTGAATATTCATTCCAGGGCACATGCACTCCAGACACCTAAGGAATCGATGAAGGAAAATATCTTTAATGAGAGCATGCATTCCTCACTGGCTACTACTCAAAGAGAAACAGCGTAAAACAGATTTTGCATTCCTCATATGCTGTCCTCCTTAAGACTCTTCTATCTTAGGCCCCATGTTATGCTCTGTACAATTTCAATAGGAACAGGAGACTGCACGTCTAGGCCTTAAAGCAGACAGAGACTTACAGAGCAAATCCAACTTCTCGATCCAAACATATACCCTAAAAGACAGATTAAAAAAATTAGCAGTACAATTCTCACACATACAGAGGACAGAGAACACAAATACAGAGTACATCAGTGAAATGTCACCTATAAGCTCTGTGTTTCCAATTCACACACTAGCAATTACGCTGAGCTATTCTTAATTCAGAATAAGGTGGCTTTTGCCTCTGAGAAGGCAGGCTCCGAGGAGAGATGCAGCTGCCACCATGCAAGAAGATAGTTATTTCACCTAATGCAGGCTTCTGTCTTTCTCAGGGCTATGACATCATCATAGAAAATTCCATTTGTTAACATTGTTTACACAAACAAACACACACATATGGATTTTTGATGTATCTGCATGCAGTACCTACAGAGGCCAGAAGAGGACATCAGATCACTTGCGAATGACGTTATAGGAGCCTGGTAGCTACCAGCTGATTTCTGAATTCAATCCTGTTTCTTCTGTAACAAAGCAAGGGCTCCTAACTGCTATGCTATCTTTCTAGCCACCTTTTATTGTAAATTTATTTTTGTCCATGTTAATTAAAATCATTTATGCCATTTTCCTTTCTCCATGTCCTTTCTCTATCTCTTCCCCAATCTTTCCCTTCTACTTTTTCCTTTTAAGCTTGTGCATAAGTCTGTGTCAATGCAGAAGAAAAACCTGCTGGGTCAATTTCTGTTCGTTCAATATGGTTTCAGGGATGAACACTTCCCACTGGGTATGTAATTTCAATCAACTATAGTCTAGTTCACAGTCATTTCTGGTCTCAGCAGATCAGACTCTGGTAGCTCATCCAACCTATTCATGTTGGTGTAGGCTCAGCAACCCTGACATTCACTGTGGAATGGCCTGAGGTCTTCTTCATATCTCCTTGCAGCTGCCCACCAGGAAAATCCTTGAAACACCTCACAGGCTGCCACTTACTGGTGTCGCTGATTGCTGGGCCTTCCCAAAGTCCATCCTTTGCTAAGGACACCCAGCTCAGCCTCAGTCAGTCATAGCTGTCCTACTGGCTGAGCAGAGATCAAATGGCTCAGATAGCACAGTCCTTCCCCGCTCTGCACTTCCAGCCAGGGCTGTCCCCTGGGAAATTTCTAGTTTTGTAGAAATTCTTCCAGTCTCGCAGAGCACTATTTGTGCCTCCAAGACACAGGGTCCTTGGTGTGCACATTCCATTACACACCAAAGCTCAGCCATCCCTTTGATTCATAGCTGGGAAGTCTTAAAGCTAAGTAAGTCACATTCAGGAATTAACGGTTATTAAGGTTAAAAAGGGCCTGAATAGAAAACAATCAAGAGAAGTATGGGAGGACTTGAAGGCAGGGAAGAGATGGTGGATATTATGTAATTTTAATCCCCAAAATCACTTTTAAAACCAGGCTGTAGAGTCATGTGCTCCAGGGATTATGGATTTTTATTAGGTCATACTAAATATTACTCATGCTTTTTCTCTCAGGCTGATTTTTTTTTTCAATGCAGTTTATTCAGGAACCTTGAACAATCCTCGGACCTTGGGGAAAGCCAGCCCACAGCTTAAATAGCCTCTGGGTAGCCAACCCAGGCGTGCCACGTGGGCAATGCAGATAGGTCCACATACATGGAAGCAAGCCAGATCCTCAGACTTAGCCAAATGTGGAATTGTTCATGACAGAGAGCACTCACGATCAGGAAGGTGGAAGGCGGAAACCAGCTCCATCTTTAAGGCATAGCATTCCGCAGCTCTCTACAGTTCCCCTTTTTTGTTTTAGACGCATCAGGCAAGAGTAGAGGTCTGATCTCTGATATTAGAAATAAATTGGGACTTTGTACCGATGTTCATTTAGGTGTCATCCACCCAAAGAGCATCAGACACTTCTGATACCTTTTTCTCAGAGGCGGGACCTGGGGCATCAACCCGCATGCAACCAGACATGCTCTTCTCTGGGTCCAAAGCGGCTGACCCTGAGTGCAGTGCTTAGCCTCTCATTATGAGCGTAACATTTTAGCTTTTTATGGTATCCTACCATGCTTGGGGAGAATGTCCTGCTTCAATGGCTGTAGAGGCCTGAATGATCATGGCTGCATCACACTGTTGTGAGACTCTAATCTTGCATATATACCACAGGCAAACCAAGGAGACCAACACCAGAAGGCCTGCTAACGCTCCCATGTCCGCCCATTCCTTCAGATGATTCATGGCTGCAGCAACCCATGATGATAATCCTGTGGCTAGTCCTGCGTCCACTCTGGTAGAATTTACTGTGACAATGGCCACTCTCAGCTGCTCCATCGTAGTATCGAATTCTCCAGTCCAATTACCTAAAATATAGCTCGACAATTGTTTAGACAGATTTACAGCACAGGAAAAATTCTCATGTTATATGCTAGTGACTCAAAGTCCAGCATATTTTCATTGACAGCCAAGTTGAGCGATTTGCCATAGGGTATCAATTTGCTCCTGCACGAGGTCAATCCTCTGATTGAACACCATCAAGCTTCCTTTTAGTTGAGCATTAATTCCTTTATGTACAACTAAGGCATGAACTACATTGGCTAAATGATTGTTCAGGGTCTGAGCAGTCTGCCCAGTATGACTCATGGCTAATGCCCCGGTGGTAGCTCCAACAGCCGCCAATGAGATGGTAGTAACAATGGTGGCTGTAGTTCCAAGATCCCTTTTCTGTCTGAAGAGAGTCATAGCTTGAGGGGCATCAACGGGCACAGGCACCCAGTGAGGCATGCGAGTAAACAGGGCATACCTAAACTTACTAGCATTCCAGCATTGGGCAAAAAAGCAAATATCATTACCACAATTACTTGGCTCTATCTGGCTAATAATGACTAAAAATGGGGATATAGACAAACAGGTGTGGGCTTATAGGAAATATTATGAGAAGCCTTAACCCCCTCGTTGGAACATCCTGTGTCAGTTCTAGAACTAGCAGTGGTGGTGTCCGAGGTGTGGGTAGGTTCAGGAGACCATTGCCCCCAGGGGCAAGATGTGCTCCATGCCAATTGGCTAACTCCATGTTTTCCTCCAATTTTGAAAGTCATTTAAGGTTCTGAAATTATTTTTATCCCTTTTTTTTTTAATTTTCATCAATTACACTTTATTCATTCTGCATCCCCCCATAAGCCCCTCCCTCCTCCCCTACCAATCCCACCCTCCCTCCTCCCTCTGCTTGCATGCCACTCCCCAAGTCCACTAATAGGGGAGGTTCGCCTCTCCTTTCTGATCTTAGTCTGTCAGTTCACATCAAAAGTGGCTGCATTGTCCTCTACTATGGCCTGGTAAGGCTGCTCCCCCCCTGAGGGAGGTGATCAAAGAGCAGGCCAATCAGATTATGTCAGAGGCAGTCCCTCTTCACATTACTATGTAACCCAATTGGACTCTGAACTGCCCTGGGCTACATCTGTGCAGGGGTTCTGGGTTATCTCCATGAATAGTCCTTGGTTGGAGTATGAGTCTCTGGGAAGTTCCCTGTGTTCACATTTTCTTGTTCTGTTGCTCTCCTTGTGGAGACCCTGTCCTCTCCAGCTCTTACTATTTCCCAGTTCTTACCTAAAATTCCATTCACTCTGCCCAACAGTTGCCCATCAGGCTCAGCATCTGCTATGATAGTCTGAAGGGCAGAGGCTTTCAGAGGCCCGCTGTGATAGGTTCCTAGGTTGTTTCCTATTTTCTTCTTCTTCTGATGTCCATCCTCTTTGCCTTTCCAGATGGGGATTGGACATTTTAGTTAGGGTCCTCTCTCTTGCTTAGTTTCTTTAGATGCACAGGTTTTAGTGGGTTTGTCCTATGTTGTATGTCTATATGAGTGAGTATATACCATGTGTGTCTTTTTGCTTCTGGGACAACTCACTCAGGATGATCTTTTCCAGATCCCACCATTTACCTGCAAATTTCATGATTTCCTTATTTTTCATTGCTGAGTAATATTCCATTGTGTAGATGTACCACAATTTCTGCATCCATTCTTCAGTTGAGGGGCATCTGGGTTGTTTCCAGCTTCTGGCTATTACAAATAAAGCTGCTACAAACATGGTTGAGCAAATGTCCTTTTTGTGTACTTGAGCCTCTTTTGGATATATGCCCAGTAGTGGTATGGCTGGATCTTGAGGAAGCACTATTCCTAGTTGTCTGAGAAAGCACCAGATTTATTTCCAGAGTGGTTGTACAAGTTTACATTCCCACCAGCAGTGCAGAAGGGTTCCCCTTTCTCCACAACCTCTGCAGCATGTGTTGTCACTTGAGTTTTTTATCTTGGCCATTCTCATGGGTGTAAGGTGAAATCTCAGGGTTGTTTTTTGATTTGCATTTCCCTAATGGCTAGTGAGGTTGAGCATTTGTTTAAGTGATTCTCTGCCATTCGGTGTTCCTCTACAGAGAATTCTCTGTTTAGCTCTGTTCCCCATTTTTTAAGTGGATTACTTGGTTTGCTGCTTTTCAGCTTCTTTAGTTCTTTATATATACTGGATGAGTCCTCTGTCAGATAAAGGGTTGGTGAAGATTCTTTCCCAATCTGTAGGTGGTCCCTTTGTTTTGATGACAGTGTCCTTTGCTTTACAGAAGCTGTTCAGTTTCATGAGGTCCCATTTATTGACTGTTGCTCTTAGAGCCTGTGCTGTTGGTGTTCTGTTCAGGAAGTTTTCCCTTGTACCAATGAGTTCTAGGGTATTTCCCACTTTTTTTTCAAGCCGATTTAATGTGTCTGGTTTTATGTTGAGGTCTTTGATCCACTTGGACTTCAGTTTTGTGCAGGGTGACAAGTATGGATCTATTTTCATTTTTCTACATGTAGACATCCAGTTAGACCAGCACCATTTGTTGAAGATGCTATCTTTTCTCCATTGTATGGTTTTGGCATCTTTGTCAAAGATCAGGTGTCCATAAGTGTGTGGGTTTATTTCCAGGTCCTCTGTTCGGTTCCATTGATCCACCATTCTGTTTCTATGCCAGTACCATGCAGTTTTTAAAACTGTTGCTCTATAGTACAACTTAAGATTAGGGATGGAGATACCTCCGGAAGATCTTTTATTGTAGAGGATTGTTTTAGCAATTCTGGGTTTCTTGTTATTCCATATGAAGTTGAGAATTTTTCTTTCCAGGTCTGTAAAGAATTGTGTTGGTAATTTGATGGGCATTGCATTGAATCTGTAGATTGCTTTTGGTAAGATGGCCATTTTTACTATGTTAATCCTACCAAGCCATGAGCATGGGAGATCTTTCCATCTTCTCATATCTTCTTCTAATTCTTTCTTCAGAGATTTGAAATTTTTTTCATACAAGTCTTTGACTTCCTTGGTTAGGGTTACTCCGAGGTACCTTATGTCATTTGTGGCTATTGTGAAGGGTGTTGTTTCCTTAATTTCTTTCTCAGCCCTTTTGTCTTTTGTATACAGGAGGGCTACTGATTTTTTTGAGTTAATTTTGTATCCTGCCACTTTGCTGAAGGTGTTTATCAGCTGTAGGAGTTCCCTGGTAGAGTTTTTGGGGTCACTCACGTATACTATCATATCATCTGCAAATAGTGATAATTTCACTTCTTCCTTTCCAATTTGTATCCCCTTGATCTCCTTCAACTGTCTTATTGCTCTAGCAAGGACTTCCAACACTATGTTGAAGAGATATGGAGAGAGTGGGCAGCCTTGTCTTGTCCCTGATTTCAGTGGGATTGCTTTAAGTTTCTCTCCATTCACTTTGATGTTGGCTATAGGCTTGCTGTATATCGCCTTTACTATGTTTAGATATGTGCCTTGTATCCCTGATCTCTCCAATACTTTGAACATGAATGGATGTTGGATTTTGTCGAAGGCTTTTTCAGCATCTAGGGAGATTATCATGTAGTTTTTTTCTTTCAGTTTGTTATTATGGTGGATCACATTGATGGATTTCCGTATATTGAACCACCCCTGCATACCTGGGATGAAGCCTACTTGGTCATAGTGGATAATATCTTTGATGTGTTCTTGGATTCGGTTTGCAAGTATTTTATTAAGTATTTTTGCATCAATGTTCATAAGGAAGATTGGCCAGAAATTCTCTTTCTTTTTTGAGTCTTTGTGAGGTTTAGGTACCAAGGTGACTGTGGCTTCATAGAATGAATTTGGTAATATTCCTTCTGTTTCTATTTTGTGGAATAGTTTGAAGAGAATTGGTGTTAGCTCTTCTTTGAAGGTCTGGTAGAATTCTGCACTGAAGCCATCTGGTCCTGGGCTTTTTTTGGATGGGAGACTTTTGATGACCACTTCTATTTCTTTGGGGGATATAGGTCTATTTAGTTGATTTACCTGGTCCTGGTTCAGCTTTGGTAAGTCAAATCGATCAAGAAAATTGTCCATTTCATTTAGATTTTCAAATTTTGTGGCATATAGACTTTTGAAGTAAGTCCTAATGATTGTTTGGATTTCCTCAGTGTCTGTAGTTATATCCCCCTTTTCATTTCTGATTTTGTTGATTTGGGTGGTGTCTCTCTGCCTTTTAGTTAGCCTGGCTAAGGGTTTGTCGATCTTGTTGATTTTCTCAAAGAACCAGCTCTTGGTTTCATTGATTCTTTGAATTGTTTTATTTGTTTCCAATTGATTGATTTCAGCCCTGAGTTTGATTATTTCCAGCCTTCTACTCCTTCTTGGTGTGTCTGCTTCTTCTTTTTCTAGGGTTTTTAAGTGAGCCATTAGGGTGCTTGAATGAGCTGTCTCGAATTTTTTCTTGAAGGCACTTAGTGCTATGAACTTTCCTCTTAGCACTGCTTTCATTGTGTCCCACAAGTTCGGGTATGTTGTGTCTTCATTTTCATTGATTTCTAGAAAGACTTTAATTTCTTTCTTTATTTCTTCCCTGACCCAACTGTCATTTAGTAACAAGTTGTTCAGTTTCCACGTGTGTGTAGGCTTTTTGTTATTTCTGTTATTGTTGAGGTCCAGCTTTATTCCATGGTGATCAGACAAGATACATGGGATTATTTCAATCTTCTTGTATCTGTTAAGGCTTGCTTTGTGACCCACTATGTAGTCTATTTTGGAGAAGGTTCCATGAGGTGCTGAGAAGAAGGTAAATCCTTTTGTGCTTGGGTGTAAAGTTCTGTAAATGTCTGTTAGGTCCATTTGATTCATGACCTCTGTCAGAGACATTGTTTCTTTGTTTAATTTCTGTTTGTTTGACCTGTCCTTTGTTGAGAGTGGGGTGTTGAAGTCTCCCACTATTAATGTGTGTGGATCTATATGTGCTTTAAATTTTATCAATGTTTCTTTCACAAATGTTGGTGCCCTTGTATTTGGGGCATAGATGTTCAGGATTGTGATGTCTTCCTGGTGGAATTTTCCCTTGATGAGTATGAATTGTCCTTCCCCATCTCTTTTGATTAATTTTGGTTGAAAGTCTATTTTATCAGATGTTAGAATGGCTACTCCTGCTTGCTTCTTGGGTCCGTTTGCTTGGAAAGTCATCTTCCAACCCTTTACCCTCAGGTAATGTCTATCTTTGTGTCTTAGGTGTGTTTCTTGTATGCAACAGATTGCTGGGTTTTGTTTACGTATCCATTCTGTTAATCTGTGTCTTTTTATTGGAGAGTTGAGTCCATTGATGTTGAGAGAGATTAATGACCAGTGGCTGTTAGATCTCTTGATTCTGACGTTGGCTGTGGTCATCAGGTTGTGTGCTTGGTTGCTTTTTGTTTTACTGAAGTGAGGTTATTTATTTCCTGTGTTTTCTTGAATGTAGCTAGCTTTCTTGGGTTGCATTTTCCCTTCCAGTGTCTTCTGTAATGCTGGATTTGTGTGTAGGTATTGTTGAAATTTGTATTTGTCATTGAATATCTTGTTTTCTCCATCTATGAGGACTGAGAGTTTTGCTGGGTATAGTAGCCTGGGCTGACATCTGTGTTCTCTTAGGGTCTGTATGATATCCTTCCAGGCCCTTCTGGGTTTCATAGTCTCCGTTGAAAAGTCAGGTGTGATTCTAATGGGTTTGCCATTATATGTTACTTGCCCTTTTTCCCTTGCAGCTTTTAGTAATTTTTTTCTTTGTTCTGTATACTTACTGTTTTGATTATTATGTGGCGGGAGGATTTTCTTTTCTGGTCAAATTTGTTGGGTGTTCTGTAGGCCTCATGTATTCTAATTGGCCTCTCCTTTAGCTTGGGGAAATTTTCTTCAATGATTTTGTTGAAAATATTTTCTGGGCCTTGCAGAAGGGAGTCTTCTTTTTCCTCTATACCTATTATTCTTAGGTTTTGTCTTTTCATATTGTCTTGCATTTCTTGGACGGTCTGTGTCAGGAATTTTTCGGATTTAACATTTTCTTTGACAGATACATCGATTTCCTCCATTGTATCTTCTACACCTGAGATTCTTTCTTCCATCTCTTGTAGTCTGTTGGTTATACTTACCTCTGCAGTTCCTGTTTTCTTCCTTAGATTCTTCCTTTCCATTATTTCTTCCATTTGTGTTTTCTTTAATTTTTCCAATTCTATCTTCAGGTCTTGAGTTGTTTTGTTTACTTCCTTCACCTGTCTGATTGTACTTTCCTGTTTTTCTTTTAGTTCCTTCAACTCTGTTTCTATCATTTCATTCAGTGTTTTAAGCATTTCCTTTCTAAAGGCCATAAACTGTTTGGCTGCAGCTTCCTCTATTTCTTTACGGATGGCAATATTCTGTTTGAGTTTATCTTCCTCTATGTCTTTACGAATCTTATTTGTTTCCTCTGTTATCATCTTCATGAGCATACTTGTTAGGTCATCTTATTGGATTTCAGTTATGGTGGGGTGTCCAGGGCTACTTGCCCCTGGGTAACTGGGTTCTGGAGATGCCATATTGCTGGGTCTTTTGTTGCTTGAGCTTTTACGCTGGCCTCTACCCATTGTGTTATCTTAGGTGTTTGGGGTTATTTTCTGGTGGTTCCTGGGGATCCTGTGGTAGAGAGAATCCCCTTTGCAGAAAGCTGGTTTTTCCTGAAGGATGTCTTCTCAGCTTTTTGGGTATAGTCCCTGGATGGCTGGTGTTTTTTCAGGAGTTGCTCACCTCAGGGATATAGACCTGAGTGGTAACTGTGGTCTTTGTTAGTCGAGAGGGTTCTCCTCTCACCCAGGGAAGTCCTGAGGGCAGCTGCCCTGTTTCTGGGTTTCTTGTTGCAAATTTAATGATCAGCTGCTGTGACCCAGTTGGACATCAGGCGCGCCTCAACTGTTTGTGCTTGTGTCTGGAGCACAGCTGAGTGCTGGCGCCTCGGCCCCACTAGACTGCTAGACTTTTTCTAGGGAAGGATTGGGTGATTTAGATCAGTAGAGTTTCCTTCCTTCCCCGTGGATTCTCTGGAGACACGGACTCCTAGTGTCTTTTTTTGCCCTGGTGCACACTGCTCAGTGTCCGCCAGCTGGCTGGCCGCAGAAATTGCCTGTGCCTGGAGCACAGCTGTGTGATGGCGGCTCAGTCTCTGCCAGCTGTCTGGTGCGCAGAAACTGCCTGTGTCTGCCTTTGCGGCTTTTGGGAGCCTGAGTGGCTCCCTGAGCTGGGTAATTTTCCAGGGACCTTTTCAGGTCAGGGGTGAGCTGAGTGCTCTGAGATCAGACCCGCCGTTTCTATCTCTGGCGGCGAATCAGGTGCGCAGGCAGGCAGGGCTCTGTGCCGGAACCTGGGTCCCCAGCTCTGGCTCCGGGCTGGCTCCTGGGTTGCCCGTGGAACCCACCCGAGTCTTTTCCAGGGGATGTCTGGGTGACCTAAGGCCGGTCCCAATTGTTTCCTGTACCCTGGGGTTATCTCTCGACTGAAAATTCCAGTCTCTGATAGTGTGGTGCCCACGGTTCAGTCTGGGACCGTGACCAGAGACACTGGCTTGTGGCTCTGGGCTGGGGCTGGCGGCCGGCAGCCAAGCGTCTGGCGGAACCGGGATCTCTTCCGCGGTTTAGCCGGGTGAGTTAAAAGCTGATTGAATCCCCCACCGTGGGGTATCCTCTCACGTGGGAAACACAATGACTGTGTTTTATGGCTGAGAGTTCTGATTGCTGGTCACTGTGCTGATCCTGCTGTGCTGCTGCTCAGAATGAGAGTCCTCCCGGCTCCACCATCTTGCCCCTCCTCCCAATGGTCAAAATTATTAACACTGAATAAATATGTTAATATGTTTCCAGTTTTCACTAATAATTTGTGTTTTAACCATTATGTTCTCTATTTTCTTTAGCCCCCTATCAGAGGACTAGGGAAGGTGCACATGTAGAAATGGGGAGGGTGGGTGGGAATGGGTGGAGATGGAAAGGGATACAGCCAGGATACAAAATGAATAAATTGTGATAAATAAATACTTAAAAATAATTTTTTTCAAACATTGTTCTCGCTCTTTTTTTTTAGTTGAACGAATAGTCTCAGTATGATTCTCAGGCTCTCCTGGAACTTAGTGTACATACTAGATCTGCGTACCTTGACTCCCTAGTGTCTACAGGATATTTGGGCATTGTCTACCTCAATAATATAGTTCTTTCAATGGGATTTTTGAGAATGAGTCACTGAGTCCAAATAGTCATGGTAGGTAGGAAACAGGCTCTAGTCCTAACTACAGTAATAGAAAGAAAGTGTTCTTCATTTAGAGTTGATTGTCTTGAAATCTTCTTTTTTAATTTTAAAGAAAATTGTTTTTCTTTACAATTGTGTTTTTAATGCTCATCATAGTAGATTAGAGTTCTATCATTATGCAACAGATAGTAAAAACCAGCTTCATAGATATAAGTAAGTTCTCAATATACTTAAGTGTAACTATGTGTTAGACTCATCCCAACATTCTATTGAATCACGGAGGTTAAAACCACCTAGACCAGGCATGGTAACACAGGCCTTTAGTCATGGTGTTCAGAAAGAGGAGGCAGGAGTTTCAAGATGTCAAAGTAATCCAAGGAAACATCCTAGGCCAATGGTCCACAAAAGAAAGGGAGACTGATTGGCTAAGATCAATGTCCATAGTCCTCCCTACAGCTCCAGAACACCCAGGCCATGCCATCAGCATATCATCCAAGGAAACATCCTAAATCAATGATATAATGGGTCTTCCACAGAACAAAGGGAGAGTGATTGGCTAAGATCAATGTGCATAGTCCTCCCTACAGCTCCAGAACTTCAAGGCTATGCCAGCATCATGTGTAACGTAAAGAATTTGTCACCCCTTGCTTGCTAATGTTTCCTGTCCAAGACAGGTCGGGTCCCTTCAGAGTCAGACTCATTTTGGGCATTGAAGATTAGAACACTCTTGGAAGTGGGAGAATTGGTCTCATGCACTGATGAGTTCCATATTTATATATCCTATATAAAGGGTTAAGCACACAAACCCTTACCCACACAAACCATATAAATGGACTCAGTAAGGTTTTTTTTTTATGTATATTGTTCCATACTTACTCACACATTCTTTTTTAAGACATTGGAAGGAAAGAATTTGGAACAGGGTAAAGAAAGGACAACAATGGGGGAAATGCTGTAATATATTTTAATTGACACCTGTAAAAATAACTTTAAATAAAAATTGTCTATAGAGGGCATGGGAGTTACTAGCACTGGGTGTTGTTATAGAAGACAGGTTCCATTGCAGGAATCACAAGCTAGCTACGTATACCCTGTAAATGAATCCCAAAGAATCTGATGTCTTCCTTGGCCTTTCCAAGTATGACACAAGGACACATGCATACAAAACATCCAAATAAATGAAAGATATACAAAACTTTAAGAAGTGGCTCTTTTAGGGCTAAGAAGATGGCTCGTTTTTTAGGAAAACTCACTCAGGACTTCACAAAAGATAATGATGAATCGTATCTTCCATGGACACAGCCTCCCATTTCTTCTGACTGAGTGATTCACACACAGACTGGGGGCACTTACATAGCTGTAACACATACATCATCCTAGGGGCTCAACACAGTCCCAGGCCCTTTGGGTGTTTGTTCTCTTGTTTTCTCTCTGTCTCTCTCACACACAAAAACACATTCACACATGCACACATCTCCATGAACTCCACCAGAACAGTGTCCTCAACTGGCCCCGTAACTCAGAAAATAGAAGATTGTGTGGTGACACCTCTTTCACAAGTTTGTCTCTCTGACCGTATAATTTTTGAAATGGGGCCACACTTAGACCTCACAGGGTGACACACCCCATCCAATTATTCCAGTATTTTTTTAAATTTCCTCAGTCAGTTCCATTAGCTGAGCACCAAGCCTTCAATTACATAAGCATATTAGGCCATCATCATTCAAACCATCATGTAACCTCTAGCTAAATATTCACAGTTTATTTTCCCCTGAATCCTCCTTACCTTGACCTCCACAGCTTGTATTTCTCTTGCCACTATCTTCTCTCAGTACTTCCTGGAATAAAACATTAAGCTCCAAGTTAAGCATTAAGTGGCTTTTGATATCTAGATTTCTTATATATCGTGTATTGGTTAAACCGATAATATTCGAATATTCTAACAATGACAAGCGTATTTTGAGGGTACAAATTTTGTTCTTCCTTTCTTCTCTGTTGCTGTCATTAACTGCACTAAATGGAAATAACTCAGGTGATAAGTTGGCTTCTTTGGCTGATGCTAGCAGGCCCCAAACATTGAGGGAGCTCAAAAAAGAAACTCAGGCTATCAAATGAAGGCATGGATTATGATGAAACACTGTTTCTTGCTATGTTCTTTTACAAGGTCACTGTCTACTTCTCTGTATGTTTTCTTAACCAGCCCACACCACGTGTTGAGATAAATTTAGACCATCGGTGCCTGGAGTTTACCATTGCATTCACAACAACTGTATTCACCCACAAACATAGCCACAAGAGATTGTCATCTGAGGAACCCCCGTTAGTACTCCCTCACATCATGCTAAGCTATTTAACATTGATAGCTAAAGCTAAGAAGCACACACAGACAAGGTATAAGAATTTTTAACAATTTAAAACCAATGTATTAGCCATCTTAATCATCTCAGTAGGAAAACCACAAGCTAACACAGCAACAATTGAAAAACACAGATATGCCAAGAAATGGGTTACTAACTTTCCAGGAACTGAGATTCTTTTTTTCCAGATAGAGAGGCATCCCTCTCTAGAGTTTTCTCCAGACATGGGGTAGATCAGAATAGCCTACTATGCTTCTCCAGTTAATCTCTGGTTTCTACAGATGCAGCCACACAGATGCTTGTAAGAAATAAGTGCTATCTATGACATAGACTGTATTACCTGATTTTCACTACTTCATCTTTACCAGGCTGCTTTGCCTGGCCTGAGGATGAGGAGTTCAGTCTTGATATGAATTGATGTATCGTAGGTGGAAAAGGGCTCCCTTTTTTGAGGACAAGGGGAGGGACAAATAGGGTGAGGCACAGGAAGGAGAGGAAACAGAGGACTGTGATTGGGAATTAAAATGAATATAAAAATTAAAAAAAATATAAAAAGAAATGTCAACCTTAAGTCTTTTCTCTCAAAGAGTTATTATTCTCTCAAATAATTTAACATATGGAATTCAAATCTCAACATGTCCTCCATTCAGCATAATCTACTTCCTTCCCAGGAACATGACTGTTTTCTAGGTGTATGATGACCAGGATCAGTGACCTTTCTTTCCCTGGAGCAATGTCTTCCTTCCCCTTCCTCCCCTTTCTATATGCACCAGATCCTTTCATACTCACATTGTGAAGGATATTCTGAGCTCTGACCACACATTTTGGAGAAAAAAATTCAGTCACCACATTCTTTAGGATAAAACTAAGTGCATTTGCTATTGAGAAACTGTTCTTCTCACTAGGAAAGTTCCCTTTATACAAGCACATCCTCCTGATGAAGAGAAAAGGTAGTCTTGTCTGGGCAATTATTTGTAGCAATTCATATTTTAGTCTCAGAAGGTAAGTCAGTTAAGGAACCACCTGAATCATCCTTTAAAGATAAATGCCTCCCACCAGCTTCTGTAATGGCCTTGTACCTTGACAATTCTCCAGCTGAGTAAAAGAACCCCTGGGGTGCAGGTCTCTAGATATTACAGTGACTGTGGTCCAAGGAAATTACCAGGGCAACAGGAACCACCTGTACATACACCAAAATTAAGAAATGCTATAGATAACCAAAAAGTACTGCTTTGGTAATTGGGTCATCTCAGGTTTGAGACATGTGTTTGATATGATATTTGGGTGCAAGAAATCTCATAAAAAGACATTGAGCAAAATGTAAACCAACATGGGTGAGCCACCAAGGTAGAGATAGCTCTAGAGAAAAAGAAAGTAGAAACAGATAAACTGAAGAGAAAAATCATTTCCTGTTAGCACAGGGCAGCCAACTCCTCTCTTGCTGTGTGACAGGCTTCCTTCATCTCACCTGCCCTACCCTGACTAGAGAGAGATTGAACACTGCAAGAATTCCAACTTAGGTTTCAATCCAGGCTTCAAACTTTGGTTCAAGTCTCTATCCTCTGTTTGTGTGTCATTATCTGTAGTTTCCCTCCCTACCAGTAACCACAGAAAAAGATGGGAACATTTAGGTCAGCTCTGCAGTTAATGGCAGTCTCTTGGGGTGGTTAATTTTGACTGTCTTCAATGCCATAAGGCAATGCTTTTCTGAGCAAAAGTGACACACACACACACACACACACACACACACACAAACTGCCAATATTTTACTGATGATAACCTATTTCAGAAAGTGTGTTTCCAAGAGTATTAAATCCCAGCTCATATAAAAGGTCCCAGATCCATCTGAACTCAGCCCCATCACAGTCAACCACAATACAGTGGGGTCCAGAAACCTCTTGTGCCTGGGGACTGAGGAGGTACAACCTCTGGATGACAAGGCTTTGCTTCCACAGTTGCAGTTCCTGTGCTAAGATATATGGACTCCACAGTTTCTGATTGAGACAACAGAATTCTTTCTTTTGTTCCTTGCCTAATTACCCCAGCCATAGAAATCTTCTCCTCCTGAATCCACACCAAACTAACATGCTTTTATAAAGAAAAGGGAGTCTGACTGGACTCATCTAAACCATGTACTCACAGGGCCGTGTGCCTAATGAGTGTTGATCTCACCATCCATTGAAGGTGAGCTAACTCTTCTTATGATTTTGTTGCTATGAAAACATGCGGTGACCTTGGACTCACATAGAAAGGAAAAAGATTGAATAGGAGCTGGCTGACATTTGCAGAGGTTTAGTCCATGATTACCATGGAGGGAAACATGGCAGTGGGCAGGCAGAGATGGGGCTGGAGAAGGAGGTGACAGTTCTAGATCTTGATCAGCCAGCTGCAGAGTCACCCTAGGCCTGCTTGAGCATATGAGAAGTCAAATCCCACTTTCCCAGTCACACACTTCCTCCAACAAGGCCATACCCCCTGCAACAAGGCCCCACTACTCAACCTTGGCACTGCCAATTTGTCAAACATTCAAATACATGAACATGTCTGGGCCATTCTTTTTCAAACCACCCCATTGACCTTGAGCACAATGGAATCATGTGGTTTGATCATCTTTTGGCTAGTAACCTTACCACCATGGAGGCAACCATGAATTTGCCATGTTCTTTACTAACGATTTCATGAAAAGGTAAATGCCATGTGACTTCTTGGTTATTGTTGCATAGAAGAAAATGGAGGCATCCATAAACTTCCTGCTGTCAATGAGCTCTCTGGGTATCACCTGATTTTTACTAAACATGTGACCTTGAGAGACCAAAGAATTTTGGGCATTGGTTTAAAGTTAAAGCACAGCCTAAAGGAAAGCCAGCCAGGTGCAGACAAGTCCGGCGACCTGGGGAAAGGAATGAGCTTCACTACATGCTTTTCCTCCCCACTAGAGATTCAGTTGCTAGGAAACTGCCTATGCATTCCTTTCTGTAACCTATATTCTGATGCCTCTAAAGGTTGACTTAAAGTGTTTTTCTTCATCATGAGTTGGCTTGTGTAACCGGAAGCAGGCATGTAGGCTTGATGTCAGAGAGAGTAATCCTTCTCAGTTGGTGATGCCATTTGGGAAGAATTCAGAAATGCTGTCCTGCTGAAGTAACATGAGGTGGGCTTTGAGAGTTTACATCCCCACAGCATTTCCAGTTTCCCTCTCTGCTTCATGCCTCAAGATGATGATGTGGGTTCTTCAGCTGCCAGATCTGAAACTTGCTGTCACATCACTTTCATAGTGATCCCATATCCTTCTGGAACCATGAGCCAAGGGAAACTATTGTAAAAAGTTGCCTTAGACACTGTGTTTCCTCACAGAAACAGAAAAGGCAATACTAAATACCCACAAAAAATAACTGGGGCCTAGGTCCTCTCCATGTAGAGTCCTTGGTTGATTCATCAGTCTCTGCAGGCCCCCTGGGCCATGATTTTTGGGCTCTGTTGATCTCCTTGTGGATCTCCTGTCACCTCTAGGTCTTTCTCTCTCTGCCTTGTTTCATAAGATTCCCTGCACTCTGCCCAAAATTTGGCAATTAGTCTCAGCATCTGCTTTGATACCCTGCTGACTAGAGTCTTTCAGAGGCCCCTATGGAGAGCTCCTGTTCTGTTCCTTGTCTTCTCCTATTTCCTATGTCTGTCCTGTTTGCTCTTCTGAATGAGGATCAAGACCCTTCCTTAGGGTCCTTGTTGTTGTTTACCTTCTTTAGGAATCTGTGTTTTAGTATGTTTATCCTATATCATATGTCTAATATCCACTTATAAGTAAGTATATGCCATGTGTGTCTTTCTGCTTCTGGGTTACCTCATTTAGGATCATCTTTTCTTGTGCCCTCCATTTGCCTGAAAATTTCACGATGTTCTCATTTTTAATGGCTGAGTAATATTCCATTGTGCAAATGTACCACAATTTCTTCTTCAATTCCTCTGCTGATGGACGACCAGGGTATTTCAAGAAACTTGCTGTTATGAATAAAGCTGGAATGAATATAGTTGAACAAAATGTCCTTGTTATATGGTTGAGCATCTTTCAAATATGTACCCAGGAAAGCTGGATCTTGAGGTAGCACCATTGCTAATTTTCTGGGAAAATGCCAGAATGATGTCCAAAGAGGTTGTACATGTTTACATTCCTACCAGCTATGTAAGAGAGTTCTCCTTTCTCCACAGCCTCTTTAGCATGTGTTCTCACTCATGAGCAAATATTCCATAGCAATAGTTATGTTATTCAAATACTTGAAGTAAGGTTTCGAAGTTTAATCAGATGGAAATTATGAGGGTCAAGAATACTGTTGTGGATGAACCATAATCCCCATGGCACATGTCTTTGAAGAACAAAAACTAAAACTGTGTGTATGTGGAAATGTTTCATTTGTTGTTCTTCCTTTTTTATTTATATTTTAATATTAATTACAGTTTATTCATATTGTATCCCAGCTGCACCCCATTACCTCCCAATTCTCCCTCCCTTTCTCATATCTTCTCAAGCCCCTCCTCAAGTTTACTGATATTTGAGTCCTTCCTCCCCTTCAGTCTGACCCTAGCTTCCCAGGATGCTTCAGGACAGGCTATATAGTCCTCCTTTGTGGCCTGCCAAGGCTGTTGCACCCACAGCAAGGGTTAGTCAAAGAGCTAGCTACTGAGATCATATCAGAGACAGTTCCTCTTCCTATTAATAGGGAATTTCACTTGGACACTGAGCTGTCATGGGCTATATCTGAGCAGGGGTTATAGGTTATATTTGTAAATTATCCTTGGTTGGAGTATTAGTCTTAGAAAAGACCACTGTGCCCAAATATGTTGATTCAATTGTTCTCCCTGTGGAGCTTCTGTCCTCCCCTTGCTATCTTCCACTTCTTTCATGAAATTCCCTCCACTCTGCAGAGAATTGTTAAAGAATATTTATTGTCTCCTTAATAGAAGTAATGATCTTGTAGATCTCCATCATTACATCTGTGTAGAGATGCTTTTGGGAAGGATCCAGCAATGCCCACTTTTCCTGGTTGGGTTTTTCCAGATGCATATCATCATAGACTATTGCATTCTAAACTATCCTGTACATGTGTACAATAGAAAGCATGATAGTGACAACACTATAAATTTATATTTGTTCATGTGTTCATTCATCCATTCATGATTAATAACGAATGAATTATGAACTCCTATCACCTTCAGAAAGTCTACTCAAAACGAGGACTGTTAAAAATTAAACTAATATACTTAATTAGATTTCCAAGCTCAATGGAAATATAGCCAAAGAAATCACATTACAGAAAATCCCTATGATTACTGGCCCTGGGGAAATTGTTGTGTTTATTTTGGTTCCCTTTATGAATGCACTGTAATTACAACTATAGGAAAATTTATGAGTGCAGTCCCTGTGGAAAAGCTGACTCTTTCTAGGTCTTTTTAAATATGTGAAAAAAGACATAGAAAAAAGTGATGCTGTCAGTGAGCCAGGTAATGAAGTTTCTTACCATCAAAGGTATCTTGTAAGGTAGAGAAACCCACAATCAAGGGGAAACTATGACTGTAAAGAAAGTGATAAGAGGTTAAGATGTAACTTCATTTTAAGATTAAACCAAATTGCAAACATAATTTTCACTGACATAATTATTCCTCAGTGGCTGGAGAGATAGCTCAGAGGTTAAGAGCACTGGCTGTTCTTCCAAGGGTCCTGAGTTCATTTCACAGGCAACCACATGATGGCTTATAACCATCTATAATAAGATCCTGTGTCCTCATCTAACATGCAGGAAAAACACAGTATAACTAATAAGTAAATAAATCATTTAAAAAAAGATTCATCAGAGTAATGAATATGGGAAAGCTTACACATATCTGAATTATCTTTGCAGAAAGAAAAGAATACATATTTATGAGAAACCCTACGAATGTAAACAGTGTGGTAAAGCCTTTTCCTAACCCAGTAGTCTCCAACTGCATAAAAGAACACATACTGGAGAGAAACCCTACAAATGTAATCATTGTGGGAAAGCCTTTTCATGACACGGACATCTCCAGAGGCATAAAAGAACACATACTGGAGAGAAACCCTATGAATGTCATCAGTGTGATAAAGCCTTTTCACAACACAGAAATCTCCAAGTACATAAAAGAACACATACTGGAGAGAAACCCTACAAATGCAATCAATGTGGTAAAGCCTTTTCAGAAACCTGTACTCTCAAACTACATAAAAGAATACATACTGGAGAGAAACCCTACGAATGTAATCAGTGTGGGAAAGCTTTTTCACACCTCAGTAGTCTACAAAAGCATGAAAGAATACATACTGGAGAGAAACACTATGAATGTAATCAGTGTGGTAAAGCCTTTTCACAACACCGACATCTCCAAGTACATAAAAGAACACATACTGGAGAGAAACCCTATGAATGTAATCACTGTGGGAAAGCGTTTTCAGATAACAGTAATCTCAAACTACATAAAAGAACACATAGTGGAGAGAAATCCTACGAATGTAATCAGTGTGGTAAAGCCTTTTCACAAAAAGGAAATCTCCAAGTGCATAAAATAATACATACTAGAGTGAAACCCTACAAATGTAATCAGTGTGGGAAAGACTTTTCACAACACGGACATCTCCAAAGGCATAAAAGAATACATCCTTGAGAGAAACCCCATGAATGTAATCTATGTGGTAAAGCCTTGGCACATTGGTGCAACCTTTACAGACATGAAAGGATTCATACTAGAGCAAAACCCTACGAATGTAATCAGTGTGAGAAAGCCTTTTCACAACATGGATATCTCAAGAAGCATAAAAGAACACATACTGAGGAGAAAACCTATGAAGGTAATCAATGAGGTAAAGCCTTTCCATTTTGCTGCTACCTCCAGAGGCATGAAAGGATTCATACTGGAGAGAAACATTTTCAATGTATTCAAGGTGGTAAAGCCTTTTCACAATTCAGTAGTCTTCAAGTACATAAAAGAACACATACTGGAGAGAACCTCTAAGAATGTAATCAGTGTGGTAAAGCCTCTGCACATTGATATGATATCCAAAGACATGAAAGTTTTCATACTAGAAATAAACCATATGACTATAACTAGTAAAGCCTTTGCATGTCACAAATTTTCAAAGCCATAAAAGAAATCATACTCAAGAGAAATCCTTATGAATATATTCACTGTGGTGAAGCCTTTGTAAATTTCTATAGGCTTCACTTTCATGAATGAAACATACTGAAGAGAAACTGTAAGAATGTGTCCATTTTGTTAACTCAAAGCTTTGTGTTTTGAACTATCCTGGAGATGTAATGAAGTGGTCTAATCATCCATCAACTGCATCTCACTACATAGCTTGATGTGATATGAATATATACATAAGATTGGATTCTGTGAATCCATATGTTCCTCCGAATTATCCATATGTCATTTCATCTTAAAGTTCTGCATTCTATAGGAAATATGTAATATCAAGGTTATAGATAAAGTAACAGCAAGGATATTTACTTAAAAAGAAACATTTCTGGTGTGTGTGTAAGGCCATTATGGGCTTTTAGACAATGACTGGTATGTACAGAGTGGGAGACAAGTTTGTTGGAACTCCTTTGGCCTTCTTAATATGATGATTGAGGACTGATTTCCAGCTTTGAACACCAAAAGCCTTTCCTAAAGTTCTGTTTCCCTGATGCTCAAATTAGATTAGTTGAGATATTACATCAATAAAATATTGTCTTCTTTTTACATTGTAAAAATACTGTCATGTAATAATTGAGGGATTCAGGGCAATTTGAAGGATAAAATTTGTTTGAAAATGCTAGTGTGCAGCCAGTTCTCCTAGGTGCTGAGCCATGTATTTGGCCCCATAAATGTGTCATGAATAGCCTTTTGAGGTGTGAAAGGTTAATCCTAAATTCATCTTTAACTCATCCCTGATGACCCAGAAGAAAGAGAATATTGAGAGCATAAAAAGTAACTTAGGCTTGGTGCTGAAAGAAGTTTCTAATCCAATATCTTCACAAAAATATGGAAGTATCCAAAATTATCAGGACAGAAATTGAGACTACAAGTGTTTAAAAAGTGCATGACCACTTGACCAAAACCACCAGACTGAGTTTATCCCACACGTCATAAATAGGCAGCAATGAGAGCCCACAAGGACACCTGCTTGAGATGATACCTAGTGTAAAAAGTGAAGAAGAATTTGAAGGCATGAAGACCAACTTTTCTGAAGTGGATTGTATTCTGCTTCCCTGATGCACACAAACATTCTGTTAGGAGCCCTAAGTGGTGAAGACTGCAGGTGCTGTGAAGGTTGTTGTCAGGGGAGCCTGAGGTTCAAACAGATGTCAATAGAAGGCTGGAGAAATCAGGCATTTAAAGAGACCTAAGAGGCATGGAGAAGGAGATTTGAGTGTTAAAGAAAGGGAAGTAGATTTGGATGTTAAAGAAAGGATAAAATTCCCAGAGAGCGATTAATTCTAGGTCTTTACCTAAGCACAAGCTGCCTCCTACTGTAGTCTCTGTATCTACTCAGCTATGGTAGGTCAACTCTCCAGTTCTTTCACTCTTTCCTTGTCTTCTCAGATACATGTATATGTATGTCAGTCAGAATACCACGTAGGCTGCCAGTTGGTGGTCTCAATTTGATTTTAAATCTCTCTCCCCCATCTGTCATCACTGCAACCTCTCTGTGTGGCAGGAATAGGGATATTCTGAATGAACATTCCTATATCTCCCTTAGGACATGTAATAAATCAATGGACTCTTTGAATTTCTAATCTGGTCTGGACTGTCATTGATGAAAAGACCTATTCCCCTAGATGAGATATTTTCTGTCAATAGCATTATGTCATTCTTTGAATATTTTGTAGGAGAGAAATAAGCTGAGAATGAGAAAGCAACTTATAGGCAGGAAGATTTTAATGTATGGCTTGGAGAGATTACTTACTTGTGTATCTCTGCTCTCTAAACCTATTAAATCTAAAGGATGAACGTTTAACCATATTTTGTACTTCACACATAAGACAAGCTGCTGAGGTGCCTTTTTGACAGAAGGTTTTCTGGCTTCCAGGTTCTCCCAGGATCCTTCAGTCCCTACCTTCTAAAGGGTAAGATTGGCGTTCCCCACCTCCACCCTTAAATTTTCAGTCCAGTGGAATGGGACTATCCTCTCCCAGAAGTACCGAGATATTTTATTTTCTTCTATATGCTTTTCTTCTCTTTCTCTTTTTCTGTTTGTTCTCTCTCTCTCTCTCTCTCTCTCTCTCTCTCTCTCTCTCCACCCTTCTCTTTGCCCACATTTAGGATTCCTCCATGGTAACTTCCATGGCCTTATTCCTTGGGAACTGGGAACCCTCTGAGAACTGTTTGCATAAGCTTGCAAGTAAATATTTACCATGTCTTCAATTAGCAAATATTACCTGTGGGAAGAAAGAAACAGCATAACATTATATATTCATCACTGGTCAAAATTTGTCACACTGAATAAATATGTGAATATGTTTCCAGTTTTTATTTATAATTTGTGTTTTAACCATTGTTTTTTATTTTTCCCTCGTCCCCTATATGAGGACTAGGGAAGGTGCAAGGGGGAGATTGGGAGGGTGGCTAGAAATGGTCAGAATTGTAAGTGGATACAGTCCTGATACAAAGAAAATAAACTGTAATAAACAAATAGCTTAATTAAATGTATTTTCATTTTCAAACATTGTTTTCTCTCTTTTTTATTTGAAATAATAGTCTCACTATAAATTCTAGGCTGACCTTGAACTTAGTGTACATAATAGATGTGCTTACCTTGCCTCCCTAGTACCTGCAGGATAGTTGGGCATGGTCTACCTCAATAATTCAGTTTTTTCTGTGGGCTTATTGAGAGTAAATTGCTGAATCCAAATGGTCATGGTAGGCAGGACACAGACTTTGTTCCTAAGTCCAGTAATGGAAAAAAGCATTGATCAGTTGCAGTTGTTTGGCTTAAAATCCTCTCCTTTAAGTATAAAGAAAATTATTGTTTTTTTCTTTAACATTGAGATTTTATGACACATCAAAGTAGATTGGAGTTCTGTTCTTAATTCAACAGATAGTGAAAAGTAGCATCACAGACATAAGGAGATTCTCAATATAGTTAAGTGTAACAGCTCATTACACTTGCCCCAACATTCTAGCAAATCACTGAGGTTAAAACCATCCAATCCAGGCATGGTAACACAGTCCTGTAGTTATGGTGTTCAGAAAGAGAATGCAGAAAGTTCAAGATGACAAAGTAATCGACGGAAATATCCCAGGTCAATGGTATAATGGGAGGTCCACAGACAAAGGGGACTGATTAGCTAAGATCAGAGTCCATAGTCCTCCACACAGCTCCAGGACATCAGTGCCATTCCAGCACCATGTGTTATCTAAGGAATTTGTCACCCTGTGCTTTCTAATGTTTCCTGTCCAAGACAGCTTACCTCAATTCAGGGTTAGACTCCTGTGGGCATTGGAGACTAGAACTCCATCCAAGTTGTGGGATTAGCAGGGATACACTCCATAATTATATATCCTACACAAAGGGTTCAGCACAGAAACCTTATACCTTATCCTCACAACCAATAGGAATAGAATTAGTAATATATATATAGAATTAGTAATACATATATATATAGAATTAGTAATATATATATACACTACTAATGTAGTAATATATATATATATATATATATATATATATATATATATATATATGCAGGTCCACACTTATTCACATATTCTTTTTTAAGACATTGGAAGGTTAGAATTCAGAAAGGCATGGAGAAAAGAGAAGGAAGGGTAAATGGTGTAATATATTTTAATTAACATCTGTAGGAAAAGTTTTAAATAAATGGTGGCTGGAGATAGCATGGAAGTTAACAGCACTGGGTGTTGTTACAGAAGACAAGTTCCATTTCAGATATCACTTGCTAGCCAGCAAATATCCTCTAAATGCGTTTCCATGGATCTGGTGCCCACTTTGGCCATTTCAAGTAGGGTACACAGACACATGAACACAAATCATCCGTATATCTGAAAGACATTTAAAGCTTAACAAAGTGGCTTTCTCAGGGTCAGAGTGCTCAGTGGTTTGAAGCAGTGATTGGTCTTCCAGATGACCTGGGTTTTATCCCAACAACCACATGGCATCTTACAGCTGTCTAGAACTCCAGGGTCCATCACTATCACAATACATCAATGCACAGTGGAAGCACCTGGTTCATGGTTCCAGGATGGCCCAGCCCAAACGAGTCTGAGTGACAGAGACACAAAGTCTGGCACAAAATCCCTTGTAATTATCCCCCTAAACCCCTCACTTAATCTCCTGTCCTCTGTGTCTATCCTGTACCTTCAACTCTCTCCAAGGTTACCAAGACAGAGCCTTGTACTCTATCCTTCTCCAGAAACTAGTGCCTTGCCTCGTCAGTGTGAAAATTACCAACTGAATCCACAGACATCAGCCCAACCTGCTCCTTGACACCTTGACTTCTGGTCAAGGGCACCACCAAACACATCACTTACAGTCTTCTGAGGGGATCATACACTGTTGCTGATCTTGACCCTTCCAGATCCCAGCTTCCTGAAGAAATGAACACTCAGGACTTCCCAAAAGTTGACGCTGAATCCCGTCCCCCATAGACCAACCCTCCCCATTCATCTTAGTTGTATATACACTCAGACTGGGGTCACTTACATACCCTTAACACATACATCATCCTAGGGCTGGACACAGACCCAGTCACATGGAGTGCTAGTGTGTTCTCTTTTTTAATGTTCCTTTGAAATGTGTACACCTTACCCTTGTTCATTCAAATGCTGATTTCTCTTCTCCCCTCCCCACTCTGTGGCTTCAATTCAGATATTGCAATGTGATACTTACTCTAAGAATCCTGTCTCAACTTTGTGTAAACAGGCCAAAATAAAGCAACTAGACACAATGTTGAGCAATGGGAGGAGCCATTGGGCAGAAAAGAGGGGATGAGCTAGAGGACAGGAAATGAGTGGGAGGAGAAAGGGTGAGAGGAGAGCTAAGGGAGGAGAGAGCTGGGGGAGAGATCTTGGAACTATGTGGAGCGATGGACTGGACCAAAGATATCACTGAAAGCAAGAATAATTGGGAAATCTAAATGTTAGGAAACTGTGAGGGCTTGGAGGTTTAGGATGGAGTAACTATTGCCCAGCACTGTGTTCTAGGTTAACTAAAGAAATCACTGTGTCTGTGTGGTGATTTGGTTGTACAGCTGTTTAAGATTAACAGCAAGCATTACTAAAAGATAATTAATAGTAAATTTTAACAGCAACTTACAAGAAATGACACCCAACTAATCTAAGTATCCAAATTCTTTAAATCATACTTTATCATAACTTTGTGGGGGTAATACGCTCCCAGTGATAAAACCCAAACTTAAAACCTAAAAACTCCCAGGTCAATTACTGTCTCTTTAAGAAAGACTCTTAAACCCGCCGAGGAGCAAAAGATAACAAAGGAATATATAGATATAGATATAGATATAGATATAGATATAGATATAGATAGAGATAGAGATAGAGATAGAGATAGAGATAGAGATAGAGATAGAGATAGAGATAGAGATAGAGATAGATATAGATGTTCAAATACACATATATATATGTATTTTAACAAGCTAGTGAAGGAACATGCCTTTCCTCACAACACAAAGTAAAAAGAAAAAGAAAAGTCTCTGAGTTCTGGATCAAGCTAATTTACATAATAAAAGCCAAGATGGCAACTCCAGCTGTTTAACCACTTTCAGAGATACTCTAAGATTCAAAATGACAAAATTTTCTTTAAGGTTGCCATGTAAATTCTTTTTGTCTAAATAATAGATGTTATGTCCTTACTGCTCTAAAGGTTGGATTCACATATATTTTAGGTTTATGTAAAGAGAGATAATGTCACACTGTTTTAGAAACTGCCTTGTCCTTTTAAATGTGAAACATTTTCACAGGGGAAAATGTTGGCCATGCCTATGTAAAAAAGACACAAGAGGCTTAAAGATGGCAAAATACATGCCATCTTAATTTAGTCAGAAACACTCAAAAATTATATTCATATGTTAAAAAAACAAAACTGTCCATCACATATCAAAAAAGGGCAAGCCAAAGAGTAGCCCAAACCAATGTCAAAACCCAGGTACAAGATGCTTGGGATATACTTAAATGCTATGGGTAAGAGAGTTTATATGCTTAATGCTAAGAAAGTTTTTATAAAGTGTGGCTCTAAAGGCTTAACTGTCCACTCTGTATAAAAAAGGGGCAAGCCAAAAAATAGCCATGATCAATGTAAAGCCCAGGTACAAGATGCCTAGAGTATGCTTAAATGCTAAAGGTAAGAGGGAGTTTATATAAAGTTTGACTATAAAGGCATAACTACCCATTCTATATAAAAAAGGGATAGGACACATAGCTAAATATAAAAAATGCTTTACATAGCTATATATAAAAATCTAGGGCTAATCCTCTAAATATGTACAAGATACTTACAGTATGCTTATATTCAAAATTAGAAAGGAGTTTATGTAAAGTTTACTTAAAACATGCATTTTCTATTGATCAAGACAACCAGCTTGTCTCTCTAATGGGAGGCTTTTCTAGGGAAATACGTAGCAACTTGGTCTAATACAACAGGCACGCAGGAGCCCCAAAAGCTATTTTAACTTATCCAACATTGTTTTGATTTCAATGGGATAATGAATGTATGTTCAATAATAATGGTAATTTATATTGCACTGATCCCTTTACATGGGAACAACTCTAAAACTCACTGAGAGATTTAAAAAAAAATATCTCTAGGCAGAACTTCAACAATACTCGGCCAATAAATCCTTGGCTATAATGTCCTCAAAATATATTATGCTAATCTTTTAATTTGCATAGATAGAATTTGCTCACAGTTTAATTTCATCCTGCACATCTCATACATTTATAATTTTAGACCTCTATAATGCTTGTGAGAAATTATGTGTTTGCCAAACAAAAGAACTGGACACCAGAGATGCCGGATCAAACATAAACAGAATCATTCTTCAGCATGCCGAGACATTGACACATCTGTTCCAGCATCTTGCATGTTCCAGCATTCTGCTTGTTCCTGACTCAACTGCTTCAATTGCTGTATCTCATCTAAGTCTGCTCCCAAAAGAACTTTGAAGAAGGCTACTAATCATTATTGGTCCAGCATTGTAGACTGTTCCAAAGAGGACTTTTATTAAGCCTAACATTTCTCAACATTCAAAGACTGGACCACAAATGTTATTGCTTGCTTAATTAACCATTTTCCCAATTTTACTTGTACTCACTGCAGGATTTCTACATGTCCAAAATGTCAGCTAGAAGAAATCCATGAGAACAACGTCTGATTTTCCTTAAAGGGGGTTGGGTGTGTTTTTGGTTGTTTGCTATGGCTACAAAATTTTATTGCAATTGAGAGCTGTTTATAATTATTAATGGTCATATTCAGAGTGAAACAAGGTTATACTCAGGGATTTCTCTCTTTTCCTTTTTCTTTCTTAGATAAGGAGAAAAGGGGTTAAAAAGAAAATAGTATACAGAGACTACTTATAGGAATAAGACAAAATTTAGATTATTGAATCTATTCAGCTTAGGGTTTTATTTGTTATTCTCAAGTAAGGTAAATTTAACTCTGGTATAGGAATTTTCATACTGATACAAAAGTAAGTATTTTTGACACATTGGTATAAGCTTTAGTATATTGATACAAATTCAAAGTTACTTCCAATACTTTTAAACTGCTATTAAAAACTGGTTAGGATATTAGGTAATGCAAGTTAATTGCTAGTTATTTAACTCATAGTCATGTCAGACACTAGTCTAATTTATCCAATGAGCATACATCTGAGTTTTAACAGATAAATATGATTTTGTAGACAGATCGATGATATAAAGATAGGTAGCCTTCAAAAACTTCAGAGACCTACAGAATATGGCATTTTAAAATGTCTTTATTATTTTAAAGATTTTTGGACAATGAGACAGGTCATCTCCTGACAGTACCCCACCTACCTGAAAGAAGATAATGAGCATCAAAGAACCTCCATATGGAGATGGCTTCAAATGTGGCAAACAAGCCACTGGGGTAAATATAATACCCTTGCTTCACAACAGACAAATTCTGCCAAAAATGGGCAAGCTTATGCAGAACAAGTTGACTGCTGAACTCTGCCAACACAGGGGAAGCAAGTCCTAAATAGTTCCTGCTTCACCTATATGTCTGTCAAATATTCTGAGCCAGAAGGCTGAAGATGATGCTCCAACCTTACAGAAAGTTATGGGTGACTGTTCAGGTAGCAAACTGTCTCTGTCATTTTTTTTTATTTTTGGAAGTTGCTAACATGCACTTCCTATTTACTCTAACACCTAATTTTATTCCTTCTCAAGTCTCTGATGGGGTTGAAGACCAAAGAGTTATAGTGCCACAATTAAGCTAAAGTTGTTTAGAAGTTAAAAAAAATACTTTGATATAGGTAATACCAATAGGGATAAAAGTTAATTTAGGTATAGGACTTTAACCATGTCAAGATAGATAAGATGATCAGATACTTTCTCCTAAGTTGCTAAATACACATGCACTGGACATTGCACATGTAGATTTTACCTAACAGTTTTCATAATTTCAAAATTATTCTTGTATTGAAAGAAAAGGAGCCTGTTATTGGACTTAAAGTGGGAAACGTTGGTATAATGTTCTTTTGAAATGTATACACTTTACCCTTGTTCATTCAAATGCTGATTTCTCTCCCCCACTCTATGGTTTCAATCCAGACATTGCATTGTGATACTTATTCTAAATATCACCTGTCTCAACTTTGTGCAAACATCCAAAATAAAGTAACTAGGCACAATGTTGAGCAGGGAAAGGAAGCACAAATAGAGGGAGAAGCCAGAGGACAGGAAGATGGAAAGAGAGCTGGGAGAGCAAGGCTGGAGGAGAGCTATGAGAGAGACCTGGGGGAGAGATCTTGGAACAGCATGGAGAAAATGAACCAGACCTAAGATTTCACAAAAAGCAAGTATAATGGGTAAAATCTAAATGTTAGGACACTATGAGGGTTTGGGGGTATAGAAGAGCGTAACTATTGCCCAGCATTGTGTTCTAGGTGACCTAAATAAACCAGGTCTCTGTGTGGTGATTTGTTTATACAGCTGTTTAGGATTAACAACAAGCTTTAATAAAAGATAAACCAATAGTAAATATTAATCACCGCTTACAAGAATGGGGCCACAGGGAAGACTCTTGGGAGACACAGCTCACTTAGTACTAAGATTTTCAGAGGAAACACCCTACACAGGAAAGGAAAGGAAAACCAAGAAACCTTGTTGGTAAAAAGAAAAAGATGATTCAAACAAGCGAAGGCATCTGTGTGGGGGTCAGCCAAAAGGGAGGATACCTCCTTTTCCCAAAGAAATGGAAAGATACCCATCAGTCTCTCAGACAAAGGGAAACATTTATGTGGAACATTGAAAGGAAAGCATCAGTCAATCGGTGTTGCATGTATGGATATAGCAACTGGGTAGCCAAGAAAGAGGAGTTCCAAAACCAGGGAAGGGACAGGAAAGAATCCCACCTTTTGAGATAGACAATAGGTTCAGTAGTTATCTGGAGCCTAACTGATCTGAGAGGTGGGTTCAGGTGGCTTTTCTGCAGCTTACAAGGGTTGATTTTAAATTTTATAAAGGAGATAAAACCTTACACATGGCAGCATCACCATTGTAACATGCATTGAAATACACATTTTTGAAAATGTAGTAGACATACACCTTTCTGTTAACAGCACCAACATTCTCGAAGGTTAACTGTGGAAAGGCAGAAGCCTTTCATGAAGTAGAAGGGAGAAAAGCTCACTTGGTCTTAACTTTTACCAAGCTTATACATTATGGAAAACAGACTTAACCAATTTTTAAGTTTATATGTATCAATCTTAAACACTTTCTTAGACCCTTAAACACTTATAATTTGTGTTTTCCAAACTTAAAACAATTTCTTAGACCATTAAACATTTTGTAGAAACTTTATAATTTAAACTTCTTCTCCATAGGCCTTTGTATCTAGTTACTTAGCATGAGACATATGTGAGACTGCTGTGAACATTTATTGTTCTTTAGCCAAAGGGATGACAAAAGGTTACAACTGAGGCTTGTTTTTTTTCAGTCTGATGCAAACTAGACCACCTAGACCTTACAACTCCACCAGTGAGGCTTAAAGCCTGGTCTCCTGCATATGAAGAGAACTGAGAAGACATCTGAAGCCTCCCAACACAGAAATTAACAATATGACCAAGGGACCCAAGTTTGAGGCCAAAACAGATCTGCAAAACAGACCTGTTACCCTGGGATGGGTGATGGTGTTGGAGGTTGCTGAATCTAGGAGCCATTTGTCCTCTGCCAGGCCAATGAGCAGGAAGGCTAAAAGCATCTGTGGCTCTTGTACTGGTTGAGCCTCCATGCCTGGGCATAGAGAAAAAACCTGCATGGGAGCATTCTGACTGCCAGAAGCCAGTCTGCTAACAGGTAGTCATGGTTTGTTGAGGCAGCCATGGGACCGGTGACCCCTTTGGCTACATTTCAAGCAGTCACCTGGCAGAGTTGACTTTTGGCTACACCCCCACTGGATGAGGGCACTGAAGACCTTTTGTTTTCTGTGTGGGAATGCCAACAGCCTCAGAGCAGCAGCCAAGGTCTGGAGCACAGTTTAAGCGATAGATGAGCCTGTCAGGAAGACACCTCTCTTATTCTTTTTTACCAGATCCAACATGGTGACTCAGGAACCATCTTTACATGTTTAATTAAGATAACAGTGAGACCATGAATGCATCTGTAGGACTATAAATATAATTTTGGACATGTTTGAAGAATTGATTGTGTGTGACATGACTGACTGTCAACTTTCATTTGTTAACCATCAAATATTAGGGCTTTAGGTTTTGTCCCTGTCAAGGTAGAGCCTTAAAAGTCATAAACATAGTCTATAACTTATACAAGTCTAAGGCTGTATTGTAGATCAATAATGTTTTTATATTTAGAAAATAAGACCAAGAATATTTTAACCTTGATACTGAAGATATAGCATAATGACCAAGTTTTAACATGAACAAATGACTCTAAAATTAACAGATCTTAATTTATAGTATTCTTGGAATTATATCATATTAGTTTAAGGTATTTAGGCCAAAACTTTTACTTACTAACCCTCAAGCTGTGAGATTTAGAATAAACAACAATATAGTAGAACAGTATAAAGCAATATTTTTTATAAAGCAACTTTAAAATTACATTTGAATTAATTGTACCAAATGCATTACCAGAAAGCCTAGTGGTAAATCTGTATCACAGGCAGCTCATGGCAGGAAAAACGGCATTTATTTATTAATTTAGGAATAGATAAAGTCACAGGCAGTTAGACAGGCATTTTAAATAGCTTGATTTGAATAGACTTTTATAATCTTGAAATTTTAGCATCTTATAAAAATTATGTTGAACCAGGGTTGAAGTATATTGCATAGCTTGTTATCAAATATAACTGGGAATTTTTATAAAATTCATTCCAATTTAAAATGAGAGTTGTTCCTGTCCTTATATAAAAGGAGATAAAATAACCAGAGAATTAATTAAGATTAAAAGTGTTTATACCATGTGGTCACCTTAAGGTTTACAGTTTAATCTTCACATTTCTTTTGAGAGTATGAAAAGCAAACAGGGAGTATTTTTATTTAGTTGGATAGCAGGAAAAGAGAAAGAGACAGGGCTTTGAGAAAAGAAATACAGAGAATTGCTTTTTCTTTCTGATCACTCTGAGTGTTCTTTGGTATTAGACATTTGAGTAGGGCAAATATCAGTGGAGAAACTAGATGTTTCCCAAAGAGAAGAGAACATGAAGATGCCATTCCTGTGCATGAGAAAAGGGAAATGGAACTGGACCATGTGGCTAGTGGTTTGTCAACCAAATAGGACTGCAGATCAGGGGCTTAGGCCAGCTAAGACCAAGAACCTCCTTGCCTAGTACCAGGTCATTATCAGCAGTAAGGCTGAGTTCTCCTAGAGGGAATGTCATCTGTGGGAAAGGATAGGGGCAGATAGGCCGCTTTAAATGGGGATAGGAAGGTGTTCAACACCCCTTTAATACCCATAAGAGATGGTAGTTTTTTACCGGTGTAAACAATGTGACAGAAACAAAGTAGTAAGAACAGGTGGCTGCTAGGGAAACCACATTTTTTATAACCAAGATGGCTGCCAATCATGTCACTGCCCTTGATTGCCCTGGATTAACAGAGCAGTGAAGCCATGCCCTTAGTGGAGATGGTAGTGAAACCGTGGCTCCACCCTCTTTATCCCAGAATCAACATGGTGTCTAGCCATGAGTCGAGTGCAGCCACAAGGGAGGCTGGAAATTTAAAACCCTAATTCTTGAGTCCTGAGGCAGTAGCAATATTTAAAGCCATTGGAGGGCAGTTTAAAAACCATCCATACTATGTGGTTGAGTCCTGAGGCCTGGCTTACCTAATAGTGAAGTCCAACACAAGCTAGCAAGCTAAAAGACCTGAGGAGATGAGGGGTTGGTGAGAAAAGTTTCCGAGCAGCCCCTAGAAGAAGGACAGATGCATGTGGCTGTAGCAGCAGCAGTAGGCACACAGGTGAAGCCATCGAGAAAAAAACAGGAGATGAGGGTGTGAGAGAAAGATCTGTACTGAGTGGGCATGAGGATAAAATTCCAGCATGTCTTAACGTTGTCAGAAAAGGCCTCCTGGGTTTCAACACTAAATGTTAGTATTTAGATAAAAGGACCATGCATAGAAACATTCTGAAATCCAATGAGGTCAATAGCTGGAGATGGAGGTAGAAAGAGAGAGGGAGGGAGAGACAAGGTAGGAGGAGGGGGCGCTCGACAGAGTGAGTGGAGAGCAAGAGAGACTCAAAGTGGCAGGTTGGTCCCTTTATGGAGCCATTGAACCATGCAAGCCAGGTGGGACTAACTGGCAGGTGACGCATGATGATATCATAGGTTGCTAGGCAACCCAGAAGCAGGCCGCCTAAATACTAACACTCCCAGAATACAGTCCAGTATTCTATTGCTTTGTAGCTTGCCTGCTGAATTCTCTCTCCTATTCTTTCCTGAACCTCTCTTGTGCCTGATTCCCCTGGCTGAATTTTCTAATTCCTCTTCTAACTCCTCCTCTCCTGACTGGCAGGAAGTTTAGCTCTGCTCTCTCCCCTGCTCAGCATCTGGCTGTCAGCCTCTTTGTTGACTTATTAGGGGAACACTGGGGAGCAGAGTTTATACACAGTAAGACAGGAGATTCTCAGAACAAGGCTTGCCACCAGATGTGGGGATACAGAAATCAGCATTTGAATTACACAGTAACCTTGTTCCTACATATTCCCCCTTTTAGCCTAATGAAGGGCTTTTTCTTACAATAAGAAACTATATCTAATAATAATAATTATAAAAATTATCATGTAAGATTGACATTTGTATGTTTTCAGAACCCTCGGAGAAAGTATTTTACTATCAATTCCTATCATCCTAAACAATTTCAATTTAACTGTTACACTATAATATGTGCTCTTCAACCCTGTCAGAGACTTACTTAAAAAGAAATAAATATTGCACAATATGTACAAGTGCAGGCAAGTAGCCTATAAAAGAATAGAAATGATGTAGATATTTGGCTGCCTAGTCACTTCCTCAGAACCCTTCCAAATTGTTTGCTGAAATACATTTAGCCTTCTGGATCAGAACATTTGACAGATTTTTCATTGAAGCAAGTAATAGACTTGCCTACCTTGTCCTTGCAAAGATCGGCAGTCGAATTTCCAGTGTGCCATTTGTCCTGTTTGGACAGCATTGAGGCTCTAATAGATGGGAAGGGATTTTCTCACCCAGTGGGTGGGATACTGTCCAGTCTTAAGAAAGCTAGTTGTTAACATTCGCTGTCCAGTCTCTGCATGCTAACACAAGTTCAGGGCTTATCTGAGGTCCTGACTGGAACAGTTTGCAATGCTGGACAATCTAGCTAGCCATTTTTAAGTGGCCCTGGAAGCAGATTTTTGAAGAAGCGTTGTCAGTAAGGCCATCTGTGAGGCAGGATTACCTGGGCTAGTTGTCTTCTCTGTTTTGGTGTCTGGTTCTCTTGATCTGCAAAAGAATAACTTCCAAGGGCATCATATATGTTTTATATTCAAGATAAATGTACGGTCTGTATACTGAGCACAGTTCAGTCTCAGAGATATTGCCCTGGGCAGGATCAGCAAACTAGGTTACCTGGCCTGTTTGGCCTTTTCGATTTCCCTTTTATCTGTCTGCAGCCAGGATCTTTAGGAGGTCTTCCCCATCAAATCTGATTTCTGTCAGTTTAGACGGAATATATAGCGTTTTGTGTCATGTTGAACCAAGAGCATATTCTCCAGCCCAACACATTATATTTCCTGACATACATTTTAGAATTGGGACGTTTATGTGCTGATCTGATTAAGCAGTCCTTTGTAAACTCCAATGTATGTTAGCTGGTGTGTGCGACTTTTCTCATTTAGACAATTTTAAAGTGAAAAATCATTTTTAATCTATTTTGTGGAGATATTATTTTGCCTATCTGTTTTATGACCACCCGTTTAAAATGGTTAAATCTTTTCATAACTGTTTGACCTACAGAATTATATTTTCATTTTGGAAAGCTTTCATGTCATAATGTCTAGAATATCGTTGCATTCCAAAAGATAAACATGCTGAAGCACCATTGACCTGAATGTGCAAAGGTTTCTCGAAGACAGTTGCCATCTCTAACAATTGCATAACCTTAGAATGATGCTTTCCAGAATTTAAGGCAATAGGACATTGGAATTCTGTATATGAACCTATGGCATGGTACATATGTTTCAGTTCCCCAAACTCTGCAAAATGGAGCACACAAGTCACTGCATGAGCTCGTTCTGAGGCAATGCCAAGTAGGATCTGCATTTCAACTTTAGCATATCATTTTTCTTAACCTTGATAATACACATACAATGCCCAGTCTGACCAAGTTGGCCTCTTGCCGAAGCCTTTCTATCCAGCATGTCAATGAAACCCATCTCTGCAATTTCTTTAAGCCTTTGTGGATTTACCTCATCTGGAGCTACCTCGTTTGATGTTACTTTTAGTTCCAGATTGGATTTCTATGAAGGTTTCCTATTTTGTTTCAAACATTTCTCCAACCTATGTTTTTTGTCTTTAATTTAGCATATAATTTCTCAGTCTCTCCTTCTCCAAGTTTGGCTATTCCTGATCTCTCTCAAAGAGGATATACAAAACTGTAATCATCAGTGGAATAAATTATTTGTATGCTTAGAGAAACAAAGTCAAATGGAATCCAGAAGCACTGTGTCACTGTGTCACTGTGCCTTCCTCCATTTTCAACACAGAAATTAATTTTCTTTAATCTCAAAATCTCTTCCCAAGGACCTTATTTCTTAGACCCAGCTTCCCTTCTAGACCTCACCAGTTCAGGTGCTTGAAGCTTCTCCATTTGTGTTTGGCTCCTGCTTCCAAGGAGAGGCTTTTATCTACCTTCTTCACTGGATTCTCACCCCTCACCAACTCTGGTTAGTTACTGGATACACAAGTGTTTGCTCCCCTTAGCTTGCCTCTGTCATGTCTGCAGAAGACCTTTCTCAAAGAGATTGATCATTTTTTTGGCTAGAAAGTTCTGGCTTTGAGAACTTTGCATGTATTAAACAGCCGCTTTCTTTTTATTTGTAAGTGCTAAGTTCCTGAAGGGACCCCCTCTGTTTTCTCTCTCTGGGTTTTATAACAGTGTTTATCTTTCTGCAGCAGGCTGGAGGTCTGGCTGCTTCTTCTGAACAGAAAGCTGTAAGCTGCTGCCTGAGAAACTGGGGTTCCTCTCTTTTTGTATAGAACTAAGAAATTGCACTGTGCTTCTGTTTTCTACATAAACTATTGCTAGAATACTGTAAATTCTGCCCCATGGTGGTACGCCATTTGTTATGCTTATTCTTATACAGCTGTGTTAATTTATTGGTTTCTCTTTTAACCCAGCTAACATACAAATAACTGAGACTCTATAATATTTGTTTAATAATAAGCTTCACAACAACAGAACTGAGTAGTTATTACTTGACTCTTAACCCTCTGAGCTAATCTTCTTTCCTCCCAGCATACATCCAGGATAATTGCTCTTTGTAGCTTTCCTGCTAAGCTTTCTCTACTGGTCTGTTTCCTGGTCTTCTCCTGTGGCTGAATCTCCTAGCCTAATTCCCTAATTCTTCTTCTAAATCCTTCTCCTCTGTCTGTCAGGAAGTCCAGCCCTATTCTCTGTCCTGCTCAGCAACTGGTTGTAGCTGCTTTATTGATGTATCAGGGGATCACTGGAGAGCAAAGTTTATACAACATTAAGACAGGATATTCTCAGAACAAGGCTTCCAACCACAAAAGAGGATAGTGAAATAGGCGTTTTAATTACACAATAACCTTATCCCTACCGAAAACATTGGTAAGAAACCTGTGAGCTTCACATAACAATTTTTATATTTTCATATATAATGCAGGGAATAATTATAATTTTACTCAGATCATACACTGTTAAACAGCTAGTTTGTTCACCAAGTGATGAATACTTTTTAAACAGTTTTGCCTAGTATTACAGATTGCTTTTTACACATACACTTAATATTAACCATTATACCAATTATATTGCATTGAATTCTACTTTAATGACAATCTTTTTAAAACATAGTCATAAAATTCATGGTTCTTGATCCTAACATTAGAGTTGATTTTTATATCTTCCATGGTATAAAATTTTATGTTTTATAGTTACATATGAAATATTTATAAATAATGCTATATTTATGCTCATCTTTATATGTACATATTTAGAGAGAGAGCCTGGTTATTGTGCCATACGTTGTTATGGCATTTCAACTAATTTTCATGTGTCAAGATTTTTCTATGAGGAAGACAGTGGATACAGAGAAGTAGATAGAAGTGTATAAATTAGAATTAGGTCAATAGTTGTGGTTTATTAAGTTGAATGCTGTAGGTTCTTTTTGTAAGATCCATGATTTACTCTCCTGGAGTACTTGGCTAGGTTTCTAATAACAGACATGTTTTCCATTTTCTTTGTTGGGCCCTCAGTTCAAATGAACAGGTGTCAGTTACCATCAAGATATGAGTGCCCTATGGAAACCATAGAGTTATATTGCCATGGTAATCACTGCTGTAGTTTATAGGTACAGCTGTGTAACACTGTTGGTTGCTTGCCTACACTATCAACCTAAATAAAACCATCCAGTGCTATGAAATCAGCCTCCTTCATTCAGGAGGCTTCAGGTCAAACCCAACTTGAATTCTCTGAGGCCTGTTTCTGAAGTGCATGTTGGCTTCAGAAATGGGGGCTTGCCTTCAAACTCTGGAATAGAACCAAAGGTCACAGCATCAACCTAAAGGTTTTTCACATGCGTTGGACACTCTTCATGTGAAAGAGAATGTTTTCCATGCATGGCACTGGTGCTTTTATTACATAGTAGTCTATGTCCTCTGTGGAGAGCATTGGTGGCCCATGTGTCATAACTTTTTACAAACTATATGTATGTCTATATATACACATACACATGTCTTAGAGATGTCTTATTAACGACATTCTTTCTACCAGGGAATGGCCTGAACTTTCTCAAGGTCACTATAGCTATGCATTTTTCAGCTTTATTCGTCTTTTCAAAAAGTCAACTCTTGGTTTCTTTCTTTAAATTGCATTTTCTTTAAATGCATCATAGCTCTAATCTCTTATTATTATTTAGTCCCTAGTGTTTCTTAGTACTCACAATGTTACTTTTTTTATTTTCTCAAGTGCTCAGTATTATTTACTTCTGTATAGAATATTGTCTCCTATAGCCCAGGCGTGTCTCGTGCTATGTAATTGCAAATTGTCTTGAACACCAAGACCTGTGTCTGCTTCCTAGTGCTGAGAAGACAGTCCTGAAACTCCTTCCAGTCTGGGCCTTACTGGTCAATGAGAAAATAAATTAGGCCAGTGAATGAGACTTCCAAACATTCTGGCCTTTATTGGAGACTTACAAATGAAGAAGAAACTGTGTAAGAAGTGAAATAACTGATCAGTATTGGAGTTTTTGTAGTCACAACACTGAAAAGGATGGGCAAGAAGAGGGAGGAAGCTTTCATGCTTTGACAGTAGTTAGCATTAAGAATATGAAGTGAGGTAGTCAATTATAGATGATCAATAAATGTCCTGATTGGATATTTGTGTGTTCTAGAGCACAGGCATTCAAGAATCAGAATAAAGAACTAACCTTCTCAAGAGGAAGACATGCCTGCCCTAAATTGTATATCACATGGGGTTTTGTTGTTGTTGTTGTTGTTTTGGTTTTTTTGTCTGTCTGTTTGTTTGTTTTTGTGTTTCTCCCAGGGTTGTCTGATACCTACCAGGTAAAAAGTAGCTGCAGTTTCACTGACCCCACTGTAAAGGCACACGATAACAATGTCATTTGCTTTCCTAAAATCTCTCTTTAATTGCAAGCAGTTTTGGCAGCCTTCCTCCTGTGGACAGATGGTTCACTCCACTGAAAGATGAGTAATGGGTTGTTCAAGCAATCCACCTTGATTTCAGGAGGAGGAGAAGGGGAAGTGATTCCTGAATGCTGGAAGACAGAAGGGTAGGCTATTAGACAACAGGCACAAATCTACTGACAAAGAAATCTCCGCAGATCTGGAAAAGGTGTGGCCCTGATTCTCCACATATGGACCCAAAGTTCAAGTCATGGATCCAAGGTGTCTGCGCGGAGCATAGGCTTCTCCCGAGTCAGCTTCTTCCCTAAGCCAGGTCCTCATTGCTTTTGTAATTAGCGAACATGCATTCATTCCTCCTGGGCGAGGAAGCACTATGCTTTGTCTCTTCAGTACACTGTGAGCCTAGGGGAGGTGCTCATGTCGCTCACTGACCAATCAGGACTTCCAGGGGAGGCTTGTAATCAGAGGAAGGGGAGGGTTTTTCCTGGTGGTTTGTGGCAGGTTCGCTTTGGAAGCTGAGCTTTCCGGAGTGTTTCGCATCCAGTGATTTGAGCTCAGCTGCTGGGTCCTCTGAGGGGATTTCAGGCGACTTCAAAGTGGCGACATGGTGAGTGTGCGGCTGCAGCCGCCAACGTGGTGGTGGAGTAGGAGGCTGAAGAGCCGGAGCTGGTGTGGTTTGTCCTTCCTGTGCTGGACAGAAAAGGGCAGTCATCAGCTGCTTGTGAGGTCCTTTGTCCTGGCCTTAGGAATGCTGAGCTATCTGAGTCCCACGTGTTGGAAGTGGGATGGACTGTGAGCAGACTGCATGTGGGGACCTGGGCACTGTTAAGAATGAAATCCTGGGACAAATGGCTGAGTTGCCTATTTAACAGTTCAGAGCAGAATTAGCTACCAGGTTTGCCCAGCATCGCTGAGTCCCTACCTGTTTACAGGCTATAGCTGGCATACACTGCCCTCTAGCCCAGGGCTCGGGCCCTTAACCCAGCTGCACTTCTTTCTGTTATCTACCCAATTTGCTTACCTGCTCTATTTCATCTATTATTTACAGTAGTCTCATGGTTTGGCGTGCCCCTCTCCTCTCCTCCCTCTCCTCTCCTCCCTCTCCTCACATGGCTCACAGATGCCTTTCTATATATAATAAACTTTCTCCCCAAAATACCAAGGAAGAGTCATGTCACTTAATTTTTATTTTTTTCATTCACCTCCCATTTGCTACTCCTTTCTTTCAAATGCAAAGCTCCCTTAGGCTTCAGTTTTTGTTACTGTTTGCATTTGACTGAGGGATGATGCAGGAATTCTCAGCTGTGAGGTAGAGATGGCTGCATTGGACAGTGAGAGGGTAATGAAATGTGTACATGCAGCACCCTGTGACTTGTAAAATAAACATGTACCCTGGGAGAGTGGAAACATTTATTAAACTACTAATTTACTATGCTGAGGCTCTGTCTGCCCCTAGAATGGAAGCGCAGAGCTGAGATAGTTTGTGTTGTCTGAGACACCTGATCTCTCATCCTCCAGTAGAGGATCTGCCAGAGTCCTGAGGACCAAATGCTTGGAGTAAGCATATTATGATGGATTCTGGGGAAAGTTCACATCCTGGAAGGAGGAACAGTACAAAGTACCTTGCAGAGTCTTTCCAAGATTCTTCTCTGGTGCTTATATAGTGATCAATATCCTGGAAAATAAGCTAGCTATGCCATGGAGACCATGGGATTCATTGTTGACAGTCCCAGAAAAGCTGGTCTGCTGAGCTAGGAGAGTCTGATGTGTTAGAAGTGGGATGGACTGTGAGCCAGTATGTATGTGGTGCTCTGGACAGAGTCCCTTGTCCTGTCAGCCTTTCTGAGTGTGGATTCCCTGGGGAGGAGGAGATTCTACAGCTCTGTCGTGTAAAAGGGATTTTCATTATTCTCCTCTCATATTTGTCCTTGAGGCTTAGTACTATCTTTTGAGGTCTGTGTATGTCACCAAGGAAGATCTTTTCTAGTTGCATCCATTTGCCTGCAAATTTCATGATTTCCTTGTGTTTAATTGCTGGGTAGTATTCTATTGTGTAAATATCAGTTTCTTTACCCATTCTTCCGTTGAGAGGCATATAGATTGTTTCCAGTTTCTGGTTAGTAGAAATAATGCTGCTATGAGCATTTTTGACGGAATGTCCTTGTTGGATGGTGGAGCAACTTTCAAGTGTGTGCCCAGGAGTGGTATAGCTGGGTCTTTAGGTGTGACTTTTCCCAGTTTTCTGAGAAATTGCCAGATTGATTTCCAAAGTGGTTATATAAATTTGCTCCCCCTCCAGCAATGGAGGAGTGTTCCCCTTTCTGCACATTCTTGCCAGCATATGTTGCTACTTGAGGTTTTGGCCATAGTCTCATGGTTACACATTCTGACAAGTGTAAGATGGAGTCTCACAGACAGTTTTGATTTGCATTTCCCTGATGAGTGAGGATGTTGAGCACTTTTTTAAGTATTTATGCACTGTTGAGAATTCTCTATCCCTGTGTCCTATTACTAATTGTATTATTTGGTCTGTTGGTGCTTAATTTCTTGATATCTTTAACATAATTCTGGATATTAGCCCTTTTTCAGATGTAGGGTGGTGAAGACCTTTTCTCAATCTGTAGATAGCCATCTTCTCGTCTTGATAGTGTCCATTGCTTTACAAAGCTTTTGAGATTCAAGATGCTCCATTTATTAATTGTAGATCTTATCGCCTGCATTGCAGATATTCTGTTCAGGAAGTTGTCTCTCCTGGACCAATGAGTTCAAGAGTGTTACCTACTTTCTCCTCTTGCACATTTTGGGAATCTGGCTTTATGTTTAAGTTTTTGATCTACTTGGATTTGAGTTTTCTGCAGGGTGAGAAATATGGATCTGTTTGCATTTTTCTACATGTGGACATGTATTTGGAGCAACACTATTTGTTGAAGATACTGTCTTTTCCATTGTATTTATTTATTTATCTGTGTCTTTTATTTGTTTCCATTGATCACTCAGCTTATTTCTATGCCAGCCCCAGGTAGTTTTTATTACTATTGCTATTAGTATATCTTGAAGACACGTATGGAGATACTACCAGAAGTTCATCATTCTAGGCTGAAGTAATCTTTGTCTGAAAAAATATGTCCAGGAGAACACAAATGGGTGTTGGCTTTCAGATGTAGCCACACAGTAGTGGGTGCTTTGATGTAAGGACACAGGCACAGGTGACCTAAAGGATGAAACATGGGAACAGATGCCTTGAAGGGACAGGTCACAGGTTGTTTAGTATTTTTTGTTTTTGTTTTTGTTTTTTAAGAAGCAAACATTTTGCTTTGGAATGAAATGAGCCGGAATGCCACAATTTAAGCTATTGAAAGAGAACACAAAATGAGTTACGGCAATTGACTTCTTTAGGGCATTACCAGTCTATGTCATCTGGATTCTAGAAGTCCACTCAAACAGCAAATGGAACTGTTTTCTTGAATCTCTTTTCTTTGTCCATTTCTTAATGTCTACCTCCCTTCAAAACTTTATTCCTTCCAACACCCTGACTAGGTAAAAGAGAACAAAAGCTAGAAGGGAAAGAGTTATAAGTCCCTTAAAGCTACTCTGTGAGGTTTAGGGTGGCCAGGTTCTTTGGGGCAATACCTGTTAGTCACCAGGATATCCAGCAGTCCAACAAACCAGCAGTGACAAATGGAGTAGCACGGTGGGTGAACAGCATCAGGAAGAGCAGCAGCTTCTTCCTTCTTCAAAAACCCGGGCCCCTTTCATGGCTCTGTCATGTGAACTTTCTCCAGAAGACTCAGAAATAACTATGTGCAGGTGACAAAACCACAGGCCTGCTAGAGCACGAGACAATCAAAACTAACAGCTGTGAACAAACTGAAGCAGCCTTGCGCTCCACACCTGGGGTTAAAAGAAAAACACATTCACATAACATGAGTGGGATTTTAAAGAAACAAAAATTCTTAACACAGTTTCTGATTTTATAATTTAATATCTTCTCTCTCTTTTAGTTAGTTTTGATTAGAGTGTGTCCATATGTTTTATTTTCTCCCAAACCCAAACCTTTATTTTTTGGATTCTTTATCATCTCTTTATATATTTTTTTAAATTTCTGCTCTCAATTTGATAATTTCTTGATCTCTACTCCTTTTGTGTGCTTATATATTTTTCTTCTAGACATTTCAGGTCTGCTGTTACATGGATAGTATGAATGTTCTCCAGTATCTTTATGTAGGCACTTTGTGCTATGAAGTTTCCTCTTAGTATCACTTTTCATTCCTCATTATTTTCCATGAGTTTGCATGTGATATGTATTTATTTTCTATGAATTTTATGCTTTTCAACTGTTTTATTTCTGTTTGAAACTATTTTTTTTTCACTTGTTTGAAGGTTATTCACTTTCCATGAGTTTGTAAGCTTTGTGTTCTTTCTGATGCTATATATATCCAGCCTTAAGCCAGGGTGGTCTGATAGGATACATGATGTTATTTCAATGTGCTCTAAAAACTTATATTCTGTTTGAGTATTTGGTCAATTATAGAGGATATTTCAATTAGCAATAATCGTGCCTCGGATAAACCTCATTGGCTATGATACTGCCACTACGCAAAGCTATGGATATTTCATGAAATGATGAGAAGATGTATTTCTTTATGTTTCTGTAAAAAGTTTTGTAAATTTCAGATAGTTAGTCCCTGCTGTGGTAATATAGCTGAGCTCAGGTGGTGACATATTACCTGACTGTTCTTTAATCTATCCCTAAACTGGTGTCTATGCATCTGGGTTTGGGGCAATTATAGGCCAAGTGCTGATTTGATGTGTGGGAGTTTTGTTCTTGGGGTTCTGTTAGCACTCTGAAGTTTCAGAAAGTGTGGGATGAGTGTTGCTATTTTAATGGCTTGCTTGACTACTGTATTCATGGTGTTCTGTTTGCTGGATGGTATGGAGAGGAAGGAGCCACATGTGTTTAGTTAGAGCACTAGGGAAGATCCTGAGAATTGGGTTTCAATTAACAAAGATATTGGGGAAGATCCCCAGTATACCACCTTAGACTCCATGCAAGCATATGCTATTGTGCTGATCCAAATCCACCCTTATATTTTAATATTTGCCAGAGAGTATATTCTTTGTCTCGGGATGTCATGTACTCATGACATTAATACTTCCTGAGACTTCTGTGTCATTGAATTGCAAGTCTGTAACATTCTTCCTACCTCTTGTGTTTGTTTTGAGTTTTTAAATGAGGTAATACGAGTAGTATTTTTCCTGTATGTGTGACCATACACCTCTTGTGTACCTGGTCCTCACAATAGTCAGCCAATGGCCTCAGAACTTCAGAATTTGGGGTAATGGGTAGTTGTGAGCCTGAATGTAAGCTCTGGCAATTGAGCCCAGTTATATCCAGACAAACAAGAGCTTTTCATTGATGATCCACTTCAATCGTCTTATGTTGCTCATTTATGACCAGCTATTCCAGTACTAATGTTTTCATCTGTCCATTTGTGCCTGTTTGAACACGGATTCCATTTTAGTAAACTCTCATTCATATTAGAGTTTAAACTGGGACAGTTCATGTTTCTCTAAGATAGATACAGAAATGTTGTGAATATATAATTCTTTGTAGGAACTTCAGAAATACCATGGAGTTCATTATATCTTTCTTATTTGAATGATTGTGGTGGATTCAGGTCTTAAATGTACCTCTGCATGTCATGAAACTAGTTTCAGAGGCTGGGCTGGCCTCTGACTCAATGAGATACACATACCTCTCCCTCCTGAGTGCGGGAATTAAAGTTTTGAACCAGTACATCCTGCTTGCTCCTAATTTTTGTAGTTAGTAATTGTGCATACAATTTCTGTGATCTGCGGTCTGTTCTGTTCATCAGCATCCTTGACTTGCTTACTTTATGTCTGTTAATTGACATTTCTCTTGGAAGGCTATATTCTATTCAAAGGTTGCAGAAATGAGGTGAACCTCCTCATTTAGTTTCCTTCTAAAATGAGTGGTGAGTACATTGAAACTTCTGTGTCAGGAGATGTCAGGGAAGCACCAGAATTGTATGAACATATTGTCAATGAAGTATGCATTTACACTGTTGTCACCATTGTCCTTTCTGCTATCCTCATGTATGGGATCATTTAGAATTCAATTACCTATGCTGATGTGGATATAAACTTCACTCAGGAAGAGTGGGCTCTGTTGGATCCTTCCCAGAAGAGTCTCTACAAAGATGTGATGATAGAGACCTACAAGCACCTTACAGCTATAGGTAAGACAGTAAATTTTTTTTCACTATTAAGATAAAGGGGACATCTGTTGTTACTTTTGTTTGTTTTTATTGATACTCTTATATAATTTTAATTGGAATCGGGATGATTGAGGTTAAAAATCAGGCATGTTTCTGAGATTTACTGAACATAGTAACAGAAAATTTAGGTATTTTTCAATAATATATTATACCCTTTCTGGTACATATTTTAGGCTACAATTGGGAAGACCATAATATGGAAGAACATTATCAACCTTCTAGAAGATATGGAAGGTAATTATTTCATGAAAGCTGATATAAATATTCTTGTGAAAATAATTTTCAAAGATGATTTATTTATTCATTATTTATATGTTATTCTACCTGCACACCAGAAGAGGACATAAGATCTCATTTTAGATGGTTGTGAGCCACCTTGTGGTTGCTGGGAATTGAACTCAGGACCTCTGGAGGAACCACTAGTGCTATTAACCTCCAGGTCATATCCCCAGCCCCTGTAAAAAATAATAATGTGTCCCAGAGGTTTTAAAGAAAAGCGACAGTGTGAAAACAAACACCACTCTAAGAGTATTAAGGACTATTAAATTCTCACAATCCCATGTTCCTCACTGTCAGGTATATTATTTATGTTCGCAAGGCATTTTGAAACAACAGAAGATGGTGAAACCCTTGTGAAACAGATATTACTGTATAATAAGTCACCTCTCTTAATTCCTGTCTCTAAGGATTACTGCTCCTTTGTCTGCTATTCTCGGCCTGAGCAGGGCAGCTTCTAAGTTCCATATGATCTATCTTAGGTGTAGAACATTTTCAGCGTGTGTGCATTACTGTTTCATATGCACACCCTATCTTGTTCTTTTGAGTTCTGGCCCAACAACTCTCCTAGCTAAGTTATTACATCTGGCTTTTCTCCCACCCTCTGAATTGCATTGTTTGGCTTCATATAACTCAAGCATTTTTTTCTAATCATCAGAGTCTTTCAAATTTTCTGGATCATTTGATGTTAACCTTAATTCTTTCCCTGCAAACTGTCTTTGTATAACTGTGCCAGTAAACCTGCATACTCTATTCATGCAGTGCCCCTTAATGAGCTTCCTTTCCTCTCTCTTCTCATGAAAGATAAATCTTTTCTATTCTATCAGTTATTTTTCAGATATTGTCCCCTTTTGTGCCACTTAACTAGACATCCCTTTCAAATATGGGTGCTTCATTCTAGCAATATTTTACATCCTTTGTTTGAGATTACAGGCATGTACCACCATGCCTGAACCATAGCATTACTTTACTAGACATTGGTGTATACCAGGCTGGCATTGAAGTCAGATCTGCTGGCCTCTGTCTCCTGGATTAAAGGTGTATTTATATTCCAGCCAGACCACATAGACATCGAACGACTTTGGATGGGATCTTTTTACCACAGCATCCATGTTCTAAATTTAAATTCCTCTATATAAATGATAAATTATTACTTACATCCACATTTTAGATACTCTGTAGAAATTCCTATCTGTTGAGTATCCTACTGTTCATACTGCAAAAGGCAAATTCATTGAATAGGTGATAATTTTATGTGCAAAACCTCCTTGTGAGAAAATATTCCATAGCAAAGGTGATGTTACTCAAATCCTTGAAGTTGCTAAGCTAAGTTAGACAGAATGTATGAGAGTCAAGAATATTGTTGTGGAGGTACCACAATCCCTATAGCACATGTCTTTGGAGAACAAAGAGTCAAACTCTGTGAATTTGGAATCTTTCATTTATTATTGCTCTTTTAATAGGTGTATCTTTTGTCATAATTCATACAAGCCATGTGAGAGTAAGGATGCGGAATGAAGAAACATACCTATTCTCCCAGAACAATTAGAAGACGTCGTAGTCCTTACTTGAGTAGATTTTTTGAATGTGCTGCAAGTTTTCATTGAATTTATTAATAATTATTCATAATGAAATAATCATTTAATTGTTAAAGGATATTCATCATGTCCTCCATAGCTATGATGTTCTTGTACATCTCCATCATTACATCTTTGTTGAGATACTTTTGGGAAGGATCCAGCAAAACCTGCTTTTCCTGAGTAGGCTTTTTCCAGAAGCACATCATCATGTGCTTCTAAACTATCCTATTGCATTCTAAACTATCCTATACATGTATACAACAAAAAGCATGATGGTGACAACACTATAAGTTTATATTTGCTCATGTGTTCATTCATTCAGTATTAATAAAAAAATCATAAATTTGTATCACATTCAGAAAATCTAGGCAAAGCAGGGGACTCTTAATAAATTATACTAATATACTTAATTAGTTTTCTAAACTCATTGGGAATACAGCCAAAAAACCTCTCACTACAGAAAATCTGTATAATTTCTGGCCCTATGAAAACTGTTGTGTCTATGATGGTTCATTTACAAATGTAGTATGACTCCAACAACAGGAAAGTTTATGAATTCAGTCACTGTGGTAAAGCTGACTCCTAGTTCTTTTTTAAATATGTGAATACGCACTTACATAAAAATGAACCTATAAGTGAGCCATGTAATAAAGTTCCTTACCACCAAAGGTATCTTGGAAAGTACAAAACACTCACAGTCAAGGGAGTAGCTATGAATGTAAACAAAGTGATAAAACGTTAAGATGCAACTTCATTTTATAATTAGATGAAATTGCAAACTTAATTTACACCAACAAATAGATTCATCAGTGTAATGACTATGGTAAATCTTACAGATACCCAATTATCTTTACAGGAATGAAAGAAGACCTATTTTTGAGAAGCATGAATGTAAGCAGTATGGTAAAGCCTTTTCCCAAACCAGTGGTATCCTAATGCACAAAAGAACACATACTGGAGAAAAACCCTATGAATGTAATCAGTGTGGGAAAGCCTTTTCACAGCATGGAAATCTCGAAATGCATAAAAGAACACATACTGGAGAGAAGCCCTACACATGTAATCAGTGTGGGAAAGCCTTTTCACTACTCGGAAATCTCGAAAAGCATAAAAGAACACATACTGGAGAGAAGCCCTATGAATGTTATCAGTGTGGGAAAACATTTTCACAATTGATTAGTCTCCAGATTCATAAAAGAACACATACTGGAGAGAAACCCTATAAATGTAATCAGTGTGGTAAAGCCTTTGCTTGTTGTAGTGGTCTCCAGAAACATGAAAGAATTCATACTGGAGAGAAACCCTATGAATGTAATCAGTGTGGTAAAGCCTTTACACAGTCCAATGCTCTCCAAGCGCACAAAAGGACACATACTGGGGAGAAAACCTACGAATGTAATCACTGTGGTAAAGCCTTTGCAAGCTCCACTATTCTCCAAGTGCATAAAAGGACACATACTGGAGAGAAACCTTATGAATGTACTCAATGTGGTAAAGCTTTTTCACACCTCTTTACACTCCAAGTGCATAAAAGAACACATACTGGAGAGAAACCCTATGAATGTAATCACTGTGGTAAAGCCTTTGCACAGTCCAGTAATTTCCAAGTGCACAAAAGGACACATACTGGAGACAAACCTTAGGAATATAATCAATGTGGGGAAAGCCTTTTCAAAACCAATAGTCTTCAAAGGCATAAAGGAACACATAATGGAGAGATATCCTATGAATGTAATCAAAACGGTAAAGCCATTGTGTGTAGTAGTGGTTTTCAGAGACATGAAAAAATTCACATTGCAAAGAAACCTTATGAATGTAATCATTGTGTTAAATGCTTTTCACAACCCAGTTGTCTCAATGTGCATAAAAGAACACATACTGGAGGGAAATCCATAAAAATGTAATCTGTGGGGGAAAGCCTTTTCACGATACGGAAAACTCCAAATTAATAAAAGAACATATACTGGAGAACCTAATCATGGTGGTAAAGCCTTCACACATTGCAGTGATCTCCAAAGGCATGAAAGATTCCATACTGGAGTGAAACCCAATGAACATACTCAATGTTGTAAGGCCTTTGCACATTGCTGTGATCTCCAAATGGATGAAAGATTTCATACTGGAGTGAAACCCTATGAATATAACCAGCAAACCCTTGTCACATTTTTTCAAAGCCTTGAAAGAAATCATATTGGAGAGAAAACCTTGTGAATGTTTTTAGTATAATGAATCCTTTGTACATTTCTATAGGCTTCACGTTTATGAATGAATGATACTGAAGAGAAGCCCTAGGAATGTGTTTCATATGGTAACTCAAGGCTTTGTTTTCATGTTTCATAGAGGTGTAATGAAGTGGTTTAATCAGGAATCAACTGCAACTCACTGCATAGCTTCATGTGATATGAACATGTATATATGATTGGACGTTCTGATTCTGTATGTTCCTCCAAATCATCCATTTTTCATTTCATCTTGAAATATTGCATTCTATACGAAACATATAGTATAAATATTCTAGATAATGTAACAGCAAGGATTTTACTTAAAAAGAAACACTTCTGCTGTGTGCATGTGACAGGATTATGTGGTTTTAATCCATGTCATATATGTAAAGAGTGGGAGACAACTTTTTCACATATCATTTCGTCATCTCAATATGAGCATTGAGGTCTGGTTTCCAGCTTTGGACACCAAAATCCTTTCCTACAGCTCTGTTTCCCTGATGCTCCAATAAGATTAGTTGAGATATTACATCGATAAAACATTGTCTTTTTTCACATTATAAACATATTGTTATGTAATAATTGATGAATTCATGGCAATTTCAATGATAAAATTTCTTTGAAAATGAAAATGTGCAGGCAGTTCTCATAGGCGCTGAGCCACATGTTTAGCCCCATGAAAGTGTGATGAATAGCATTTAGATGTGAATGGTTGATCCTAACTACATCTTTAACTCAGCCCTGATGACCCAGAAGGATGAGAAGATTGAGAACATAAGAAAGTAACTTAGGCTTGGTGCTTAAAGAAGTTTCTGAGCCAATATCTTCACAAAAATATGGAAGTATCCAAAAAATGGCCAGGAGAGCAACTGACAATACAAGTGTTTTAAAAGTGCCTGATCACTGAACCAAACCCACCAGACTGAGTTAATCTCACAGGTGGTAAATAGGTATCAATGGGAGCCCACCAAGACATATGTCGGGTATATTCTTTCTGGAAATTATGCCTAGTGCAAAGAGAGAAAATGAACTTGAAGGCATGAAGACCAACTTTTCTGAAGTGGATTGTATTCTGTTCCCCTGATGCATGCAAACATTGAGTTAGGAGCCCTGAGTGGTGAAGACTCCAGATGCTGTGCAGGTTGTTGTCAGGGAAGCCTGAGGTTAAAACAGTTGTCAATAGAAGGCTGGAGAATTCAGGCATTTACAGATTCCTGTGGAGCATAGAGGAACTATAAAGGAAGGAGATTTGGATGTTAAAGAAAGTCCCAGAGTGCAATTAATTTTTGGGCTGTACCTGAGGACAAGCTGCCTCCTCCTGTATTCTCTGTATCTACACAGCTATAGTGTGTCTATTCTCCAGCTCTTCAATGCTTTCCTTCTCTTCGCAGATACGTGTGTTAGTCAGAATGCCATGCAGGCCGCCACTTCGTGGTCTCAAATTGGGTTTTAAATCTCCTCAGTCTCCACTCTGTTATCGCTGTAACCTCTCTGCTTGGCTGGAATAAGGATATTCTGAATAAACATTCCTATATCTCCCTTAGGTGATCATCTAGTAAATCAATGGATTCCATGAAATTCTAATCTGGTCTGGAATGACATTGTTGAAAAGACCTATCCCCTTAAATGAGATATATTCTGCTCAATAAGATAATGTCATTCTTTGAATACTTTGCAGGAGAGAAATAGCTGAGAATGGGGAAGGAGTTTACAGGCAGGAAATTTTTAATATATAGCTTGGTGAGATTACTTAGTTGTTTATGTCTTCTCTGCTGTCTAAAGCTATTAAACCTAATGGATGTTTTACTTATCATATTTTGTGCTTCACACCTGAGACAAGCTGCTGAGGTAGCTTTTTGACATAAGTGGATTCTCCCAGCATCCCTCAGTCCCTACCTTCTCAATGGCATGATTGGCATTCGCCACCTATACCCTTAACTTTCCAGTCTAGTAGAATGTGCTTGCCCTCTCCCAGAGGCTCTTCCCTATGTAGCCAGATATTTTGTTTTCTTGTCTATATTTTTCTACTATCCCTCTTTTATCTCTCTCTCTCTCTCTGTCACTCTTTCTCTCTCTTCACATACTTATCTTCACCAATGTTTATGTCTCCTACATGGGAGCCTCCATGGCCATATTCCTTAGGAGCTGGGAACCGTTTTAGAACTATTTGTAATAAGCCTGCATTTATATGCTTTATCATGTCTTCACTTAGCAAATTTCACCTGTGGGAAGAAAGATTAAGTATAACCTTATATATTAATCACTGGTCAAAATTATTCACTGACTACATATGTTAATTTGTTTCCAGTTTTTACTAATAATTTGTGTTTTAACTATCTTTTTTCTTTTTTCCCTACCCCGTTATCAGTGGACTAGGGAAGGAGCACAGCGGGAGATGGGGATGGTGGGAGGGGATGGGTGGATTTGGAAGTGGATACAGTCCAGGTACAAAATGAATAAATTGTAATAAATAATTAAAATGAATTTCATTTTCAACCATTGTTTTCTTTTTTCTTCCAAAGAATATTCTTAGTATGAATTTCAGGCTGACCTTGAACTTAGTGTACATACTATATCTGCTTACCTTGCCTCCCTAATGCCTGCAATATAGTTGGGCATGGTCTACCTCAATAACTCAGTTCTTTTAATGTGCTTATTGAGAATAAGTCACTGAGTGCAAATGGTCATGGTAGGCAGGACACAGGCTCTGTGTCCAGGCTCATAACTACACTAATAGAAAAAAAGCACTGTTCAATTGCAGTTGTTTGGCTTAAAATCCTCAACTTTAATTATTAAGAAAATTAATTTTTAACATGATTTTTTTATCACTCATCATAGTAGGTTGGAGTTCTTCCATTATTCAACAGAGAGCGAAAAGCAGCCTCACAGACATAAGGAGATTCTCAATATAGTTAAGTGTAAGTACTCATTACACTCATCCCAACATTCTCCTAAATCACTGAGGATGAAACCACCTGTGTTATCATGAAGCCAGGCATGGTAACACAGGTCTAAAGTCATGGTGTTCATAAAGAAGAGGCAGGAACTTCACAAGATTTCAAAGAAATCAAAGGAAATATCCAAGGTCAATGATGTAATGGGAGGTCCACAGAACAAAGGGAGACTGACTGCCTAAGACCAATGTCCATAGTCCTCCCCACAGCTCCAGAACAACAGGGCCATTCCAGCACCATGTGTTATCTAAGGAATTTGTCATCCTGTGCTTTCTAATGTTTCCTGTCCAAGACAGCTTAGGTCACTTCAGGGTTAGACTCCTGTGGGCATTGAAGACTAGAACTCCCTCCAAGTTGGGGGATTTGCCTCAGGCAGGGATGCACTCCTTAATTATATATCCTATACAAAGGTTTCAGCACAGAAACCTTATCCACACAACCAATAGGAATAGACTTAGTAGGTTTTATATATATACAGGTCCATATATATTCACACATTATTTTTTAAGACATTGGAAGGAGGGAATTCAGAAAGGCATGGAGAAAGCAGAAGGAAAGGGGAAATGGTGTAATATATTTTAATTAACATCTGTAGAAAAAGTTTTAAATAAATGGTGGCTGGAGATAGCATGGAAGTTAACAGCACTGGGTGTTGTTACAGAAGACAAGTTCCATTTCAGATATCACTTGCTAGCCAGCAAGTACCCTGTAAATGTGTTCCCATGGGAGCTGGTGCCCACTTTACCCATTTCAATTAGGGTGCACAGACACATGAACTCAAATCATCCGTATATCTGAAAGACATTTAAAGCTTTAAAAAGTGGTTTCTCAGGGTCAGAGTGCTCAGTGGTTTGAAGCAGTAACTGGTCTTCCAGATGACCTGAGTTTTATCCCAACAACCACATGGCATCTTACAGCTGCCTAAAACTCCAGGGTCCATCACTTTCACAATACATCAATGCACATGAAATAAAAAACAAAGTTTGGAAATGGAATTCTCTAGATTGATGTCACAGTTCTGAGAAAGAAAGTAGACTTGGGTAGCTCCAATGAACTCCTTTTCCTTTATTGAGTCAATCTACCTAAAGTCAAAGGCAGCCTTATTCCGTGGTTAGACTAGCTCTGCATAGCTGTCCATCTAAGAATTGCAAACAGTGGTGATAGGTGTCATTACACTGATTTCTGTATTTGTGATCTCTCCCCTTGGTATGTGAGAGAATTGTGGCTTTGATGAATCTTGTTAATGTACCGTTTATATCATACAGGATGAACTTAAGGTAGTTTTGCTCAGTATATCTCTACCTGCTTTTGGAGCTAGACTTGCAGTCTTCAATTTCTACTGAAATTGTTCTAAGTGTGGTCTGTGTGGGGGGGGATTCCAAGATGGTGGTGACCAATCTGCACTGTATTAGAGGGGCATAGCATTTGGTTGAGGCAAATTGGACCCAGGCCTCCAGGGCCATCTCCTTAGTTTGAAAGGCACAAACATTGGAGTGACTGAACTTTCTGCACATCCAGCCAGTGAGTAGCCCCAGGTCCAGGAACCTCCACTCCAGCAACCAGACATCAGATGGTCCATGCTCCCCTCAAGGGAGCTTTAGTATTCCTGGGACAGTTATGGTCAATTGCATCCAGGCCCCTCCATGGCTGTCTCCCAGGTCTGAGAGTAATAAACCATGGGGGCCCTAAACTTTAGGCTTATGCCAGTGACTGTGGACTCGCAGGCCTAGGGAACCTCCATTCTTAGAGCCACATATATGATAACTCCTGCTCCCCTTCAGGCAACTTCAGGATTCTTGGGACATTTGGGTATCAATAGATCTGGTACCCCTACTGGTGTTTCCCCGGTCTGACAGTCAGGAAACCTGGACCCCCAGCACTTGACAGATATACCAGTGAATGGAGATCACCAGGTCCAGGCACTTTCCTCTCCAGCACCCAGATATTGGATCCCTCCTGGTCCCCTGAAAGCAGTATTGGGGTTCCTGGGGATGAGTTCCTAACACTGAAGCCACAGTTCACTGGTCACCCAGACCACACAAACAGTGGAAGCACCTGGATCATGGATCCAGGATGGCCCAGCCCAAATGAGTCTCAGTAACAGAGACACAAAGTCTGGCACAAAATCCCTTGTAATTCTCCCCCTAAACCCCTCACTTAATCGCCTGTCCTCTGTGTCTACCCTGTACCTTCAACTCTCTCCAAGGACACCAAGACAGAGCCTTGTACTCTTTCCTTCTCCAGAAACTAGTGCCTTGCCTCGTCAGTGTGAAAATTACCAATTGAATCCACAGACATCAGATCAACCTGCTCCTTGGCACCTTGACTTCTGGTCAAGGGCACCACCAAACACATCACTTACAGTCTTCTGAGGGGATCATACACTGTTGCTGATCTTGACCCTTCTAGATCCCAGCTTCCTGAAGAAACTTCCCAAATTTGACGCTGAATCCCATCCCCCATAGACCAACCCTCCCCATTCATCTTAGTGGTATATACACACAGACTGGGTTCACTTACATACCCTTAACACATACATCATCCTAGGGCTGGACACAGACCCAGTCACATGGAGTGCTAGTGTGTTCTCTTTTTTAATGTTCCTTTGAAATGTATACACCTTACCCTTGTTCATTCAAATGCTGATTTCTCTTCTCCCCTCCCCACTCTGTGGCTTCAATTCAGATATTGCATTGTGATACTTACTCTAAGAATCCTGTCTCAACTTTGTGTAAACAGGCCAAAATAAAGCAACTAGACACAATGTTGAGCAATGGGAGGAGCCATTGGGCAGGAAAGAGGGGAAGAGCTAGAGGACAGGAAATGAGTGGGAGGAGAAAGGGTGAGAGGAGAGCTGGGGAGAGATCTTGGAACTATGTGGAGAGATGGACTGGACCAAAGATATCACTGAAAGCAAGAAAAATTTGGAAATCTAAATGTTAGGAAACTGTGAGGACTTGGAGGTTTAGGATGGAGTACCTATTGCCCAGCATTCTGCTCTAGGTTAACTCAAGAGATCCCTGTGTCTGTGTGGTGATTTGGTTGCACAGCTGTTTAAGATTAACAGCAAGCATTACTAAAAGATAATTAATAGTAAATTTTAACAGCAACTTACAAGAAATGACACCCAACTAATCTAAGTATCCCAATTCTTTAAATCATACTTTATCATAACTTTGTGGGGGTAATGAGCTCCCAGTGATGAAACCCAAACTTAAAACCTAAAAACTCCCAGGTCAATTACTGTCTCTTTAAGAAAGACTCTTCAACCCGCCGAGGAGCAAAAGATAGCAAAGGAACATATATATCTATACATATAGATAGATATATAGATAGATAGATAGATAGATAGATAGATATGTTCAAATACATATATATATATATATATATATATATATATATATATATATGTATTTTAACAGGCTAGTGAAGGCACATGCCTTTCCTCCCAACACAAAGTAAAAAGAAAAAAGCAAGTCTCTGAGTTCTGGATCAAGCTAATTTACATAATAAAAGCCAAGATGGCAACTCCAGCTGTTTAGCCACTTGCAGGGATACTCTAAGATTCAAAATGACAAAATTTTCTTTAAGGTTGCCATGTAAATTCTTTTTGTCTAAATAATAGATGTTATGTCCTTACTGCTCTAAAGGTTGGATTCACATATATTTTAGGTTTATGTAAAGAGAGATAATGTCACACTGCTCTAGAAACTGCCTTATCCTTTTAAATGTGAAACATTTTCACAGGGGAAAATGCTGGCCATGCCTATGTAAAAAAGACACAAGAGGCTTAAACATGGCAAAATACATGCCATCTTAGTTTAGTAAGAAACACTCAAAAATTATATTCATATGTTGAAAAAACAAAACTGTCCATCCCATATCAAAAAAGGGCAAGCCAAAGAATAGCCCAAACCAATGTCAAAACCCAGGTACAAGATGCTTGGGATATACTTAAATGCTAAGGGTAAGAGAGTTTATATGCTTAATGCTAAGAAAGTTTATATAAAGTATGGCTCTAAAGGCTTAACTGTCCACTCTGTATAAAAAAGGGGCAAGCCAAAAAATAGCCATGATCAATGTAAAGCCCAGGTACAAGATGCCTAGGGTATGCTTAAATGCTAAAGGTAAGAGGGAGTTTATATAAAGTTTGGCTATAAAGGCATAACTACCGCTTGCATATAAAAAAGGGATAGGACACATAGCTACATATAAAAAAATGCTATACATAGCTACATATAAAAATCTAGGGCAAAACCTCTAAGCAGGTACAAGATACTTACAGTATTCTTATATTGTAAATTGAAAAGGACTTTATTCTCCACACGGAGAGCAACAGAACAAGAAAATTTGAACATAGGGAACTTCCCAGAGACTCATACTCCAACCAAGGACTATTCATGGAGATAACCTAGAACCCCTGCACAGATATACCCAGGGCAGTTCAGAGTCCAATTGCGTTACATAGTAATGTGAAGAGGGACTGCCTCTGACATAATCTGATTGGCCTGCTCTTTGATCACCTCCCTCTGGGGGGGGGGAGCAGCCTTACCAGGCCACAGTAGAGGACAATACAACCACTTTTGATGTGAACTGACAGACTAAGATCAGAAAGGAGAGGAGAACCTCCCCTATTAGTGGACTTGGGGAGTGGCATGCAAGCAGAGGGAGGAGGGAGGGTGGGATTGGGAGGGGAGGGAGGGGCTTATGGGGGGATGCAGAATGAATAAAGTGTAATTGATGAAAAATTTAAGAAAAAAGGGAAAAAAATAATTTAAGAACCTTAAATGACTTTCAAAATTGGAGGAAAACATGGAGTTAGTCAATTGGCATGGAGCACGTCTCGCCCCTGGGGGCAATGGTCTCCTGAACCTACTCAGACCTCAGACACCACCACTGCTAGTTCTAGAACTGACGCAGGATGTTCCAACAAGGGGTTAAGGCTTCTCATAATATTTCCTATAAGCCCACACCTGTTTGTCTATATCCCCCATTTTTATTCATTATTAGACAGATAGAGCCAAGTAATTGTGGTAATGATACTTGCTTTTTTGCCCAATGCTGGAATGCTAGTAAATTTAGGTATGCCCTGGTTACTCGCATGCCTCACTGGGTGACTGTGCCCGTTGATGCCCCTCACACTATGACTCTCTTCAGACAGAAAAGGGATCTTGGAACTACAGCCACCATTGTTACTACCATATCATTGTCGGCTGTTGGAGCTACCACCGGGGCATTAGCCATGAGTCATACTGGGCAGACTGCTCAGACCCTGAATAATCATTTAGCCAATGTAGCTCATGCCTTAGTTGTACATAAAAGAATTAATGCTCAACTAAAAGGAAGCTTGATGGTGTTCAATCAGAGGATTGACCTCGTGCAGGAGCAAATTGATACCTTATGGCAAATCGCTCAACTTGGCTGTCAATGAAAATATGCTGGACTTTGAGTCACTAGCATATAACATGAGAATTTTTCCTGTGCTACAAATCTGTCTAAACAATTGTCGAGCTATATTTTAGGTAATTGGACTGGAGAATTCAATACTACGATGGAGCAGCTGAAAGTGGCCATTGTCATGGTAAATTCTACCAGAGTGGACGCAGGACTAGCCACAGGATTATCATCATGGATTGCTGCAGCCATGAATCATCTGAAGGAATGGGCGGGCATGGGAGCGTTAGCAGGCCTTCTGGTGTTGGTCTCCTTGGTTTGCCTGTGATATATATGCAAGATTAGAGTCTCACAACAGTGTGATGCAGCCATGATCATTCAGGCCTTTACAGCCATTGAAGCAGGACTGTCTCCCCAAGCATGGTTGGATACCATAAAAAGCCAAAATGTTACGCTCAGAATGCGAGGCTAAGCACTGCACTCAGGGTCAGCCGCTTTGGACCCAGAGAAGAGCATGTCTGATTGCATGCAGTTTGATGCCCCAGGTCCCGCCTCTGAGAAAAAGGTATCGGACGGGTCTGATGCTCTTTGGGTGGATGACACCTAAATGAACATCGGTACAACGTCCCAATTTATATCTAATATCAGAGATCAGACCTCTACTCTTGCCTGATGCCTCCAAAACAAAAAGGGGGAACTGTAGAGAGCTGCATAATGCCGCGCCTTAAAGATGGAGCTGGTTTCTGCCTTCCACCTTCCCAATGGTGAGTGCTCTCTATCACAAACAACTCCATATTTGGCTAAGGCTGAGGATCTGGCTTGCTTCCGTGTATGTGGAAAAATCTGCATTGCCCACATGGCACGCTGGGGTTGGCTACCCAGAGGCTATTTAAGCTGTGGGCTGGCTTTCCCCAGGCTCAGAAGATTGTTCAAGGTTCCTGAATAAACTATATTGAGAAGAAAAAAAAATGTTTTTCTAATTCATTTTTATTTTATTAATCATTGTTATTTTTTCACAATTTATTCATTATATATCTCTATTAAATGCTACTCCCTCACCCACCCTCCTTCCCTCTTTCCCCCAATCCCTTTTTCCTAGTCCACTGAAAAGAGGAGTTACCCTCCTCTGCCATCCACCCATATCTTATCGGAATACTACTCAGCTATTAAAAACAAGGAAATAAAATTTCTGCTCTTATTTCTTCTCCATAGGCCACTGTGCTCACCTCAGAAGATTCCATACACTGAAACTTGTCTGCAACATTACTGTGAAATAAACACTAGGTATAACTCATTTTATAGAGTCCCACCTTCAAGGCACTGGTTGAATGGCCACCTCACATCTAGAAACATGTGAAATATGAAATGCTTTGGAATGCGAAACACTTGATCACAAGTGTTTCAGAGAAAGTGGTTCTCCTCCTGCCTGGAGGGCTGTTTCCAACCAGCCCAGGAAGGCAGGAGGGGCAGAAGATGAGGTGTAAATCTTGGAAGACCAGCAAGCATGACAGTGATCACACACTCTGGGAACCACCTCAGAAAATAAGTTCAACTTTAATTCCAGAAAACAAAGGCTATCTACACCTTGGGTAGTCACTGGGATGCTCCAAGGATAGATGTCAATAATTGTTTAAAACTAGGCACTTCAAGGATGTTTGATTTTCATTAAACAGCACATCCTTATCATATGAACAAGAACACAGAACCTAATTATCCTATATTTGAAGGGAGGGGAGAGTTATGAGGGATCTGTGTCAAAGGCCATCTATCAAATTTGATTGGTGGTGTCTATGTCTAAAGATACTGTCCATATGAAGTCAGGCAGAGAAAACTCACCCTTTACATGGTTACACATCTAATCCAGAAACAGGGTCATACATGGAAAAGAAAGCCTCCTTCCTCATACCTCAAAATTCAGTCTGGGTTGTGATGTTTTTCAGTAGTACCACTGGAACAATAGGTATGTGTACACAAAGAAACTTCTACAGGCTACCACTGTTGTGTTACTCTCAGAGAACTTCTTGGCTGGTGTTATTCTCCATTCCCTACATATTCACCCACTGAACTAAACTTTTCTTGTCTAAAGTGAGGCAATTGAAAACAGTAAATTTTGAGAATCAGGTTTATCAATAAGTCTTTCCTAAAAAAAATTTATAATACTTTTGAATGTAATTGATATTGACCATTCATTGTATTCTTTCTAAAAATAAGATTATTTACTTTACATTCCAATCATAATCTCCCCTCCCTTTACCCCCATTAATACCCTCCATTCCTTTTGCCCCTATTCCCTTTCCCCTTCCCATTCAGAAAAGGGAGGTCATTTCCATTGAGCTAGTTTTTCAGTTCTGTTGGATCTCATTGGACCAAAGAACACAGAGGCCTTTCCATATTGCTTTTAGTCACAGAATTCCTCTCCAGTAAGGATACTTTCATGATGATGATGATGATGATGATGACTCTAGATATGTGCAAGGCCTCACCAGTTTAACACATTCATAAGTTCTCTCAGGTATGAATCCTTTCAAGATGATGAAGATTATACAAATATGAAATGGTTTCACCATGTTAAAAGCACTCGTAGGCTTTCTGTCCATTAGGATTTCTTTCATGAGTGTGAAGATGATTCTGAAGTGCAAAAGTTTATTCACATTGGATGCAGTCAGACAGCTTCTTTCCAGTATGTGTTCTTTTATGTATTAGGAGATGTTATATGCAAAGGCTTTGCCACACAGTTAATTCATATGGTTTCCCTCCAGAATGTGTTGTTGTCTTAGGAGATGACTGTTACATGCAAAGGCTTAATCACACTAATTATCCTCACTAGGCTTCTCTCCACTGTGCGTTTTTCATGTTTTCAGAGACTACTCTGCTTTGCAAAGGATTTATCACGTTGGGTATATTCATAAGGTTTCTTTCCAGTATGTGTTCTTTTATGTCTTCTGAGATGACTGTATCGTGCAAAGGCTTTACCACACTGGTTACATTCACAAGGTTTCTCTCCAGTGTGTGTTCTTTTATGGCTTAAGAGAGTACTGTTTTGTGTAAAGGCTTTACCACACTTGTCACATTCATAAGGTTTCTCTCCAGTGTGAATTATTTTATGTCTTATGAGATGACTGTTTTGTGCAAAGGATTTACCACACTGGTTACATTCATAAGGTTTCTCTCCAGTGTGTGTTCTTTTATGTCTTAAGAGAGTACTGTTTTTCTGCAAAGACTTTGCCACACTCGTTACATTCATAAGGTTTCTCTCCAGTGTGTGTTCTTTTATGGCTTAAGAGAGTATTGTTTTCTGCAAAGGCTTTACCACACTCATTACATTCATAAGGTTTCTCTCCAGTGTGTGTTCTTTTATGGCTTATGAGATGACTGTTTTGTGCAAAGGCTTTACCACACTCATTACATTCATAAGGTTTATCTCCAGTGTGTGTGTTTTTTATGGCTTAAGAGAGTACTGTTTTCTGCAAAGGCTTTGCCACACTCATTACATTCATAAGGTTTCTCTCCAGTGTGTGTTCTTTTATGGCTTATGAGATGACTGTTTTGTGCAAAGGCTTTACCACATTGGTTACATCCATGAGGTTTCTCTCCAGTATGTGTTATTTTATGCCTTATGAGCTGACTGCTTTTTGCAAAGGCTTTACCACATTGATTACATTTGTAAGGCTTCTCTCCAGTGTGTTTTATTTTATGCCATAGGAGAACAGTGATATAGGGGAAGGCTTTACCACATAGAGTGCATTTAAAGGGTTT